>NC_088410.1:32442903-32487255 GCF_034236695.1 Oncorhynchus nerka
TTTTCCACACTGAGAACATTGGAATGGTTTTTCTCCCGTGTGTATTGTCATGTGATCTTTCAGATGAGATGACTGGATGAATCTCTTCCCACACTGAGAGCATTGGAAAGCCCTCTGCCTCTCTACTAAGTGTGTTCTCTCATGTGATTTCCGGTCCCCTGATGAGAAAAATTTCTTTTCACACTGAGAGCACTGATACGGCTTCTCGCCAGTGTGTGTTCTTTCATGCACTTTTAGATGCCCTGATCGCCCGAAACCCTTCCCACAATGAGAACAGTGGTATGTTTTCTCTTCCCCTGTATGTATTCTCTCGTGCTCTTTCAGGCCCCTTAACTCAACAAAACCCCTTCCACACTGTGAGCAGAGGTGAGGCTTCTCTTCTGTGTGTGTCCACTCATGTGTTTTCAGGCTCCCTAACTGGGTAAAACTCTTTCCGCACAGGGAGCACTGGAAAGGCTTCTCTCCTTTGTGTATTCTGTTATGTTTTTTCAGGCTCCCTAACTCAGTAAAACTCTTTCCACACAGGGAGCAGTAGAAAGGCTTCTCTCCTGTGTGTGTCCTCTCATGTGTTGTCAGGTGCCCTAACTGGGTAAAACTCTTTCCACACTGGGAGCAGTGGTGAGGCTTCTCTCCTGTGTGTATTCTCTTGTGCATTTTTAAGTTCCCTAAATGGGTAAAACTTTTTCCACACAGGAAGCATTGGAAAGGCTTATCTCCTGTGTGTGTTCTTTCATGGTCTTTCAGGGTCCATAACCAAGTAAAACCCTTTCCACACTGAGTGCATTGGAATGTTTTTTCTCCTGTGTGTGTTCTCTTATGCTCTTTCAGATGAGTTGACCGGATAAATCTCTTTCCACACTGAGCACATTGGAAAGGCCTCTCTACAGTGTGTGTGTTTTTTTTCCCGGTGTGTATTCTCTCATGCGTTCTCAGGTTCCCTGACTGGGTGAAACTCTTTCCGCACTGAAAGCAGTGGTACGGCTTCTCCCCTTTATGCGTTCTCTTATGGTCTTTAAGGTGCCCTAGCCGGGTAAAAGTCTTTCCACATTGGGAGCAAGGGTAAGGCTTTTCTCCTGTGTGCGTCCTCTCATGTGTTTTCAGGTGCCCCGACTGAGTAAAACTCTTTTCACATTGTGAGCAGTGGTAAGGCTTTTCTCCTGTGTGTATTCTTTCATGATCTTTTAGGTTCCGTAACTTAGTAAAACTCTTTCCACACTGCGAGCAGCAGTGTTTTCTCGCTGGTTTGGGCATCTCTGGGTCTGGTTCCCCTGAAGTACACTTTCCGCTGTTCGAGTGGGAGTCCAGTCTCTCTCCTGCCAAAGACAAACAGAGTGTTTAGTTAAATACTAAACAGAGACCTGAATGAAACATCCATATGATAAAATTGTCTTCCAATGAGATTTAATCAAGACTAGATCCATCAATAAAAACAGCAGCGTACGTCATCACAGAATGGCAGTAGTGTTTTGTAGCCTAATAAAAACAAAATAGAACTTGACTGTTATGCATTTATTAGACCTAATGGACTACAATTACAGTGTATACAAACAATGGAGTAAAACAAGCTTACATTTGGGGTTCTGAGGGGTATATTACAAAGTTAGCTAGATCTACTTATGGTTTTCTGAAGTAAGCCAGCTTCAGTTAGCTTCACATTCCAGCAGGCTTCATCCACGTTACGGATGTGGATATTGATCCTGCAGCTGCCACTAACTCCAGCCAGGCATGTAACTGCTTGTCCATGTGGCACGTGGACAACCTAGTGAGTCGAACGCCAAACTATTTATTGATACAAACCTGAAAACGGCAATCCATGGGCGAGTCAGTGCCACGTTTACATTTTTGCCCGAAATGAAAATGAAAGTTATCTTGCAAATTCAGCAGGCTAAGGTGGGAAATACTCTATTAGAAGTGCCGTCTTTCTTTTATTGTATGTGTATCATAATGCCATCATTGATGTGCTTATCAATACACAAGCATCTTCTTTCCGACTCCTTTCATTTTATTCATATGAAAGTTTTAATGTGCATGATGTTTCAAATGCATCCTGTTATTCCTAAATGTGGCGTGATATATATTTTTTACACTAGAACATTTTACGAATAAAATATTTATTTCAGTCATCTTCCTCATATTGTTGAGAATGAAGGGGGTGATAACGCACTTTGAACTCTATTTAACCTGTTCAACCTATGGGGGCGCTGTGTCATTATTGGATAAAAAGACGTGCCCGTTTTAAGCGCAATATTTTGTCACGAAAAGATGCTCGACTATGCATGGAATTGACAGCCTTGGAAAGACAAAACTCTGACGTCTCCAAAACTGCAAATATATTATCTGTGAGTGCCCCAGAACTAATGCAACAGGCGAAACCAAGATGAAGTTTCATACAGGAAATGCCCCAGATTCTGAAGGCGCTGTGTTCCAATGTCTCCTTATATGGCTGTGAATGCGCCAGGAATGAGCCTGCGGTTTCTGTCTATTCCCCGAGGTGTCTGCAGCATTGTGACGTGTTTGTAGGCATATCATTGGAAGATTGACCATAAGAGACTACATTTACCTGGTGTCCCGCCCGGTGTCCTGTGTGCGTAATCTGTAGGTCCATGCGCGTTCCATTTCTTCAGAAGACAAAGTAAACTGCCACGATGGATTTTATCGTCGATAGATATGTGAAAAACACATTGAGGATTGATTCTAAACATCGGTTTGCCATGTTTCTGTCGATATTATGGAGTTAATTTGGAAAAAAGTTCGCGTTTTAATGACTTAATATATATATTTTATTTTTTCCCTCCCCAAATGTGATGAACAAAACGGAGCGATTAGTCGATACAAATAATATTTTTTGTAAAAACGGAACATTTGCTATCTAACAGAGTCTCCTCATTGAAAACATCTGAAGTTCTTCAAAGGTAAATTATTGTATTTGAATTCTTTGCTGGTTTTTGTGGAAAATGTTGCATGCTGAATGCTAAGCTTAATGCAATGCTAGGCTATCAATACTCTTACACAAATGCTTGTTTAGCTATGGTTCAAAAGCATATTTTGAAAATCTGAGATGACAGTGTTGTTAACAAAAGGCTACGCTTGAGAGCAAATAGATTCATTTCATTTCATTTGCGATTTTCATGAATAGTTAACGTTGTGTTATGCTAATGAGCTTGCGGATAGATTTACACAATCCTGGATACAGGTTTTTTTTCGTAGCTAAACGAAGAGCGATTTGTCCTAAACAAATAATCTTTCAGGAAAAACTGAAAATTTGCTATCTGAGAGTCTCCTCATTGAAAACATCCGAAGTTCTTCAAAGGTAAATGATTTTATTTGAATGCTTTTTCTGGTTTTTGTGGAAAATGTTGCCTGCTGAATCCTAACGCTAAATGCTACGTTAGCTATCAATACTGTTACACAAATGCTTGTTTTGCAATGGTTGAGAAGCATATTTTGGAAATCTGAGATGACAGTGTTGTTAACAAAAGGCTAAGCTTGAGAGCAAATAGATTAATTTCATTTCATTTGCGATTTTCATGAATAGTTAACGTTGCGTTATGGTAATGAGCTTGAGGCTGTAGTCACGATACCGGATCCGGGATGGCTCGACGCAAGAAGTTAAACAAACTTAAACGTAGCAGTATATCTTAACACTGGCTGTAGCACTATAGGTTCGAGGGGGAGTGTCAGGAAAATGTATTGTATTTTCACAATCCGGAATTTTGGGCGCAGAGTCAACGCCCACTGCCATCCGTTCTATTGGCCAACGTGCAATCATTGGAAAATAAAATCGATGAGCTATGATCAAGATTATCCTACCAATGGGATATTGAAAAACTGTAAAATAATATGTTTCACCGAGTCGTGGCTGAACAACGACACAGATAATATAGAGGTGGCGGGATTCTCCATGCAGCGGCAGGACAGAGAAGCTACATCTGGTAAGACGAGGGGTGGGGGTGGGGGTGTCTATTTGTCTATAACAGCTGGTGCGCGATGTCTAATATTAAAGAAGTCTCGAGGTATTGCTCGACTGAGGTAGAGTACCTTATGATAAGCTGTAGACCACACTATCTACCAAGAGAGATCTAATCTATATAGGGATGAAATGGTTACTGGTTTCACAATAAACCACTGTAAAATTCCCCGACGGTTAGTATTACCATTTCAAATTGTAATTATCATTAAAAGCGTTTTTTGATTACCGTGGTTTGAAAAACTCACAGTAAATACTGTCCAACATCAGCCAAAGTTAGCAACAGTCTAGTGCAGGCGCAGCATGCAACGTGGGTTTTGTTTTGTGTGAAAACATGGCGGAAGGCAGTGACAGAGCTCAGGAGATTTTTCAGCCTTCTAAGAGGACCAAATCTGAAGTGTGGTCATATTTCGGGTTTTACAAAAGTGCTGAGGGAAACTTAATCGAAGATGGTCACCCTGTTTGCAGAACATGCAACAACAAAAAACACTGCAACACTTCAAATCTTTTGAGTCATCTTCGTGACCACCACCCACTACTTTATAGCCAAGTTGACTTTTAGCTCAATGCATGATGTGGGGACTTTGGAATGGGGGAAAACGTCATGGTTTGTCTCTCTAACTTGCTAATAGCTTGTCAATAATGTAAACTGAAGCTTTCAGTGTTACCTACTCTTGTAAAAACACTACACATTGTTCTGCTGCTGTATGCGTTGTGTCTGCAGACTCTATTCGCCCATTGCACACGATAACACGTTCTGTAGTTTAGTCACCCAACCATCATATTTTGTTCATGAAAAATTTGTCAGTCGTCGACTTGGTTGTAAAAGTGTTCCAACGGGAGAAACACTATAGACTCCTATACACGACTCCTGTATTTATGTCAATTGTTGGGCTCATTGCAATTACTATCACCGTCTTCTTAAGTCTCATTTGTATTCATGTAAATTGTGCATGGGGTCATTGCATATACTCAAATCCAACACAGAAGATAGACTGCGTGCGTGCGTGAATAATAATAATTATAACAACGAGGGGCCATGCATCAGAGCTCCCTCACCTTGACAGGGTTGCAAGGAAGCTTTTGTGCATCCCAGCAACCAGCGTGCCATCAGAGGGAGTGTTCAGTGCCAGCGGGCACATCGTCTCCCCTCGCAGATCACTACTTAAACCGGACAAAGTAAATATGCTGACATTTTTACATTTCAATCTCAAGTGAACAAAAATGCCAGCAGCACCCTATTTCTTTATGAAGGAGAGAACGGACATACAATCAATGCGGTTCATTCGATTTGTTTACATATTTTGTGTTATTTTAATGTCAACACCTGCACATTGGATTTGTTTACATATGGTTGGATTGTTCTTACATGCGCATTGCTTTGCTTGTGTTGCTTTTATATGCACATTTGATTTGCTTATGTTCATGGTTGTGTTCACTAAAACATGCACTAGGGAAACTTTTACCTCTCATGGCCACATGGCGCCATCTTTAATGTTAATGTTGTTATTTTAATGTTTATGCACACACAAGTGCATAGTGCTGCTTATTTTATTTGTTGTTTGTTAATTTGATTTGCTTACTTAACTTCTTTGGGGTAGGGGGCAGTATTTTCACGTCTGGATGAAAAGCGTGCCCAGAGTAAACTGCCTGCTACTCAGGCCCAGATCCTAGGATATGCATATTATTAGCAGATTTGGATAGAAAACACTCTGAAGTTTCTAAAACGATTTGAATGATGTCTGTGAGTATAACATAACTTATATGGCAGGCAAAAACCTGAGAAAAAATCCAACCAGGAAGTGGGAAATCTGAGGTTTGTAGGTTTGTTTCAACTCTTTGCTTATCCAAAATACAGTGGAAATGGGGTCATGTTGCACTTCCTAAGGCTTCCACTAGATGTCAACCGTCTTTAGAACCTTGTTTGATGCTTCTACTGGGAAGTAGGGCCGAATGAGAGGGGAATCAGTCAGAGGTCTGCCAGAGAGCCACGAGCTGGTCACGCACATTCACATGAGAGGTAGCTTGCGTTCAAATGCTTTTCTACAGACAAAGGAATTCTTCGGTTGGAACATTATGGAAGATTTATGTTAAAAACATCCTAAAGATTGATTCTATACATCGTTTGACATGTTTCTACGGACTGTAACAGAACTTTTTGGACTTTTTGTCCGTGCGAACAACAAGGAGGAATTTGGACATAAATTATGGATATTATCGAACAAAACAAACATTTATTGTGGAACTGGGATTCCTGGGAGTGCATTCTGATGAAGATCATCAAAGGTAAGTGAATATTTATAATGTTATTTCTGACTTCTGTTGACTCCAACATGGTGGATATCTCTTTGGGTTGATTTGTTGTCTGAGCGCTGTACTCAGATTATTGCATGGTTTGCTTTTTCCGTAAAGTTTTTAAAAAATCTGACACAGCGGTTGCATTAAGGAGAAGGGCATCTAAAATTCCATGTATAACCCTTGTATTTTTATCAACATTTATGATGACTATTTCTGTAAATTGATGTGGCTCTCTGCAAAATCACCGGATGTTTTGGAACTACTGAACATAACGCACCAATGTAAACTCCGATTTTTTAAATATAAATATGAACTTTACCGAACCAAACATACATGTATTGTGTAAAATGAAGTCCCATGTGTGTCATCTGATGAAGATCATCAAAGGTTAGTGATTCATTTTATCTATATTTCTGATTTTTGTGACTCCTCTCTTTGGCTGGTAAAATGGCTGTGTTTTTCTGTGACTTGGCTCTGACATAACATAATCATTTGGTGTGCTTTCGTCGTAAAGCCTTTTTGAAATCCGACACTTGACAACAAGTGTATCTTTAAAATGGTGTAAAATACATGTATGTTTGAGGAATTTTAATTATGCGATTTCTGTTGTTTTGAATTTGGGGCCCTGCAGTTTCACTGGCTGTTGACGAGGTGAGACGGTTGTGTTCATTTAAACCTGCACTACGGAAACTTTTACCTATAATGGCCACATGGTGCCATCTTTAATGTTAATGTTATTATTTTCATGTTTATGCACACAAAAAGTGCATAGTGCTGCTAATTGTATTTGTTGTTTGTTGGTTTTCAATATAAAACTTGGTGAAATGATTTCAGTATGTGTATCAGTAATTTTTTTAACATTTCAAGCACATTTGAACAACACCGCCATAATACTGATAACCGTGATAACTTTGGTCACTATAATCGTGATATGAAATTTTCATACCGTTTCATCTCTACATGTACAGTTGAAGTCGGAAGTTTACATACACCTCACCCAAATACATTTAAACTCAGTTTTTCACAATTCCAGACATTTAATCCTCTGCAAAAATTCCCTGTCTTAGGATCACCACTTTATTTTAAGAATGTGAAATGTCAGAATAATAGTAGAGTGTGATTTATTTCAGCTTCTATTTCTTTCATCACATCCCCAGTGGGTCAGAAGTTTACATACACTCAATTAGTATTTGGTAGCATTGCCTTTAAATTGTTTGACTTGGGTCAAACATTTCGAGTAGCCTTCCACACGCTTCCCACAATAAGTTGGGTGAATTTTGGCCCATTCCTCCTGACAGAGCTGGTGTAACGGAGTCAGGTTTGTAGGCTTCCTTGATCGCACACGCATTTTCAGTTCTGCCCACAAATATTCTATAGGATTGAGTTCAGGGATTCGTGATGGTCACTCCAATGCCTTGACTTTGCCATTTTGCCAAAACTTCGGAAGTGTGCTTGGGGTCATTGTCCATTTGGAAGACCCATTTGCGACCAAGCTGTAACCTCCTGACTGATGTCTTGAGATGTTGCTTCAATATATCCACATAATATTCATACCTCATGATGCCATCTATTTTGTGAAGTGCATCAGCCCCTCCTGCAGCAAAGCACCCCCACAACATGATACATGCACCCCTGTGCTTCACAGTTGGGATAGTGTTCTTTGGCTTGCAAGCATCCCCCTTTTTCCTCTAAACATAATGATGGTCATTATGGCCAAACAGTTCTATTTTTGTTTCATCAGACCAGAGGGCATTTCTCCAAAAAGTACAATCTTTGTCCCCATATGCAGTTGCAAACCGTAGTCTTGGCTTTTTTATGGCGGTTTTGGAGCCGTGGCTTCTTCCTTGCTGAACGGCCTTTCAGGTGAAGTCGATATAGGACTCGTTTTACTGTGGATATAGATACCTCCAGCATCTACACAAGGTCCTTTGCTGTTGTTCTGGGATTGATTTGCACTTTTCGCACCAAAGTATATTCATCTCTAGGAGACAGAACACGTCTCCTTACGGAGCGGTATGACGGCTGTGTGGTCCCATGATGTTTATACTTGCGTACTATTGTTTGTACAAATGAACATGGTACCTTCAGGCATTTGGAAATGGCTCCCAAGGATGAACCAGACTTGTGGAGGTCTACAATTTTTTTTCTGAGGTCTTGGCTGATTTCTTTAGATTTTCCCAAGATATCAAGCAAAGAGGCACTGAATTTGAAGGTAGGCCTTGAAATACATCCACAGGTACACCTCCAATTGACTCAAATGGGGCGGTATGTAGTCTAGTGGTAAGAGCGTTGGACTAGTAACCAAATGTTTGCAAGATCGAATCCCCGAGCTGACAAGGTAAAAATATTTTTTACTGCCCCTGAACAAGGCAGTTAATTAACCCACTGTTCCTAGGCTGTCATTGAAAATAAGAATTTGTTCTTAACTGACTTGCCTTGTTAAATAAAGGTAAAATAAATAAATAAATGAGCCTATAAGAAGCTTCTAAAGCCATGAAATCATTTTCTGGAATTTTCCAAGCTGTTTAAAGGCATCGTCAACTTCTCACCCACTGGAATTGTAATACAGTGAATTATAAGTGAAATAATCTGTCTGTAAACAATCATTGGAAAAATGACTTGTGTCATGCACAGAGTAGATGTCGTAACTGACTTGCCATGGTAGGCCTTGAAATACATCCACAGGTACACCTCCAATTGACTCAAATGATGTCAATTAGCCTATCAGAAGCTTCTAAAGTCATGAAATAATTTTCTGGAATTTTCCAAGCTGTTTAACCTTTCTAGCGCAGGGGTCCCGCTAGCAACCCACCTCGACAACATCCGGTGAAATTGCAGAGCGCTAAATTCAAAATACAGAAAACGCAATATTAAACCTTCATGATAATACAAGTGTCATACATGATTCTTTAGCTTAGAATCTTGGCAATCTAACCGCATCGTCAGGTTTCAAAAGGGCTTTACGGCAAAAGCACAGCATTCGATTATCTGAGTTCAGCGCCCCACAACAGCATATTATCTAAACAAGCACAGGCGTCACAAAATCCCAAATAGCAATAAAATAAGTCACTTACCTTTGAAGATCTTCCTCTGATTGTAATTACAAGAGTCCCAGGAACACAATGAATGGTTGTTTGGTTCAATAAATTCCTTCTTTATATCCCAAATAGTCCGTTTAGTAGGCGTCATTGAGTTCAGTAATCCACCCGTTCAGAATGCAGACATAGGAGTTCCAAAAGTTACCAGTAAAGTTTATTCAAACAAATCAAACGACATTTCTAATTCATTATTAGGTACACTAATATCTAAATAAACGATAATATTTCATACGGAGCTAACTATTTTCAATAGGTAAGGAAAAGAACGCAGTGCGCTCCCTCGGTCACGAGAGCAATGAGACTAGCTTTTTCCATAGTACTTCCTGAGGATAAACAACTATTCCTCATTGGTTTTTCAGAATACAAGCCTGAAACTATGTATTAAGACTGTTGACATCTAGTGGAAGCCATATGAACTGCAATGGGAGGCGGAAGTCGTTGGTTTCAATAGCTTAAGCTAGAATTGGCTGGCAGGTCAACAGAAAAACAATTGGTCCTCGGGTTTTCGCCTGCCAAATCAGTTCTGTTATACTCACATACATAATTTTAACAGTTTTAGAAACTTTAGAGTGTTTTCGATCCAAAACTACCATGCATATGCATATCCTAGCTTCTGGGCCTGAGTAACAGGCAGTTTACTTTGGACACCTCAGTCATCCAAAATTCCTATCCCTAACAAGTTTTACATTTAAATTACTTGTGTCATGCACAAAGTAGATGTCCTAACCAACTTGACAAAACTAGAGTTTGTTAACAAGACATTTGCGGAGTGTTTGAAAAATGAGATTTAATGACTCCAACCTAAGTGTATGTAAACTTCCGGCTTCAACTGTATATTATTCATAGCCATTTATTTACCACCACAAAACGATGCTGGCCCTAGGACCTCACTCAACCAACTCTACAAGGCCATAAATTAATCCAGAAGCGGCGCTCTTAGTGGCCGGGGACTTTAATGCAGGCAAACTTAAATCTGTTTAACCTCATTTCTAACAGCATGTCACATGTACAATCAGAGGGAAAAACACTCTAGACCACCTTTACTCCACACACAGAGATGCATACAAAGCTCTGCCCTGCCCTCCATTTGGCAAATCTGACCATAATTCTACCCTTCAGATTCCTGCTTACAAGCAAAAACTAAAGCAGGAAGTACCAGTGATTCACTCAATACAGAAGTGGTCAGTGGGCAGCATGCTGTGCTACAGGACTGTTTTGATAGCACAGACTGGAATATGTTCTGGGATTCATCCAATGGCATTGAGGAGTATACCACCTCAGTCATCGGCTTCATCAATAAGTGCATCGACGATGTCGTCCCCACAGTGACCATACGTACATATCCCAACCAGAAGCCATGGATTACCTGCAACATCTGCATTAAGCTAAAGGCTAGAGCTGCCGCTTTCAAAGAGCGGGACACTCATCTGGGCGCTAATAAGAAATCCCGCTATGCCCTCAGACGAACCATCAAACAACCAAAGCCTCAATACAGGATTAAGATTGAATCCTACTACACCGGTTCTGATGCTTGTCGGATGTGGCAGGGCTTGAAAACTATTACGGACAACAAAGGGAAGCCCAGAAGGGAACTACCCAGTGACACGAGCCTGCTAAATGCCTTTTATACTCCCTTCGAGGCAACCAGCGAAAGCACCAGCTGTTCTGGATGACTGTGTGATAACACTCTCGGTAGCCGATGTGAGCAAGACCTTTAAACAGGTCAACATTCAAAAAGCCGCAGGGCCAGACAGATTACCAGGACGTGTACTCAAAGCATGCACGGACCAACTGGCAAGTGTCTTCACTGACATTTTCAACCTCTTCCTGATCGAGTCTGTAATACCAACATGTTTCAAGCCGGCCACCATTGTCCCTGTGCCCAAGGAAGCGAAGGTAACCTGCCTAAATGATTACCGCCCCATAGCACCCACGTCAGTAGCCATGAAGTGCTCTGAAAGGCTGGTCAAGGACTACCATCAACAGCATCCTCCTGGATACCCTAGACACACTCCAATACGCAAACCGCCCCAACAGATCCACAGATGACGTAATCTCAATCGCACTCCACACTGCCCTTTCCCACCAGGACAAAAGGAAAACCTATGTGAGATTGCTGTTCATTGACTACAGCTCAGCGTTCAACACCATAGTGCCCACAAAGCTCATCACTAAGCTAAGGACCCTGGGACTAAACACCTCCCTCTGCAACTGGATCCTGGACTTCCTGACGGGCCGCCCCCAGGTGGTAAGGGTAGGCAACAACACGTCTGCCATGCTGATCCTCAGGGGCCCCTCAGGGGTTTGTACTTACTCCCCTCCTATTTTTTATTAGCCCTTTTTTCCCCCAATTTCGTGGTATCCAATTTGTAGTTACAGTCTTGTCTCATCGCTGCAACTCTCATACAGCCTCGGGAGAGGCGAAGGTTGAGAGCCATGCGTCCTCTGAAACACAACCCGTACATATCAGCCAGCTGCGACAGAGCCTGGACTCGAACCCAGAATCTCTAGTGGCACAGCCTTAGACCACCGCACCACTCGGGAGGCCAGTCCCCTCTTGTACTCCCTGTTCACCCACGACTGCGTGTCCAAACACAACTCCAACTCGTTTTCTGACGATAGTGGTAGGCCTGATCACCGACAATGAGGAGACAGCATATAAGGAGGAGGTCAGAGACCTGGCAGTGTGGTGCCAGGACAACAACCTCTCCCTCAACGTGAGCAAGACAAAGGAGCTGATCGTGTACTACAGGAAAAGGCAGGCCAAACAGGCCCCCATTAATATTGACGGGGCGGGTGGCTTGCCTCAGACCATCCTGCAGGTAAAGAAGCCAGATGAGGAGGTCCTGGGCTGGGGTGGTTACACGTGGTCTGCGGTTGTGAGGCTGGTTGGACGAACTGCCAAATTCTTTAAAACAACGTTGGAGGCGGCTTATGGTAGAGAAATGAACATTCAATTCTCTGGCAACAGCTCTGGTGGACATTCCTACAGTCAACATGCCAATTCCATGCTCCCTCAAAACATTTTAGAGTAGCTTTTTACTGTCGCCAGCACAGGGTGCACGTGTGTAATGATCACGCTGTTTAATCAGCTTCTTGATATCCCACACCTGTCAGGTGGATGGATTATCTTGGCAAAGGATAAATTCTCACTAAAAAAGATGTAAACAAATTTGTGCACACAATGAGAGAAATAAGCTTTTTGAGCGTTGTCGTGGAAAATTGCAAGATTATGTTTTAATGCTTGTAAGATTGTTATAATGCTTGCATTACGTTATAATAGTTGTTACATTCGACAGAATAGAGTATTGTGTGTGTGTTCCACTGAGGATGAGATAGCACTGACAGAGGAGATTTACGATGTCTTTGGGTAATAAAGCCTAAAGAGCATTCCAGATAACATGAGCTAATGGTTCTGTTCTATGCCGTATTAGGGAGAGAGGGTTCCCTTTTGGAGTAAGGGGGCCAGACACTGTTCTTTACAATGAGAACTGTTGACACAGCAGTAACTGTCTGCTATGTTTTATAGATATCTTTCATACAAATCTTAACCTTTGTGAACTGTTCCTAAGATCTGTGATTCATCATATAAGTTGAGAGGGGTGTATCTTGGCTATAAAATATATTTTGTAATTTTCTGTAGTCACTTTTCAATGGTTCATTAGAGATAGCGCATCATTGAAAGTCAAAAAAGACTATTGCAATGCTCTTGTTATTATTAAAGATGTAATTTAAGTATAACTCTGACTGGTGTGTAGTTTGTAACTCTCCTCATTTGGTAAAGCAGAAAAATGCCACGACAGCGTATGGAACATTTCTGGGATCTTTTATTTCAGCTCATGAAACATGGGACTAACACTTTACATATTGTGATGACATGTTTGTTCAGTGTACATGTGTTTTAAAGACAACACTTCAATTGGACGATGCTCGTGCAACTCAGGAGAGGCGGTGCACTCTAGTAGTTTCAGCACAGACATATGGGGGAGGGGGTGTGAGTGAGCAGGGGCCGGTTGTGTCTGACACAGAGGGAGAGAGAGAAAATAGCCAAACTGACTCTCGCAAGTTACACAAATATGTCGCTGTGTTATGTTGTCTATCATCTCATCTGGTAGTGTCTGTCTTGACTGCATCAAGAAGCCAGATAGCTACACTCTCCAGCTAAGTTAGTTAGCAAGGCTAATTGAGGCTATTTAGAAGCGCTCCCCGCGTCCTGGTCTACAACAACTCTATTCATATTAAACAACAGCCTACCTGTTGGTTGATCATTGGAGCCTACTGCTTCTCATTTAGACAACTTTATTCCATAATTGTAATTAAATGTTGCATTGATTACAAATCTTCCACATGGCTTGGTACACATGGAGCTTCTGACAGTAGTGCTGCTTTGACTGACCGATAATAACAAAGTGTGTAGACTACCAGTCATTTTTATGATGCGCACTTCAGTGGATGCTCCTCATGGGAGGAAGGGGGGGGCCATCCTCCTCAGTGAAATTTCATAAAAATAAAAATAGTGAAACATTAAAAAAGTTATCCTTTTTAGATAAAACTATCCTAAATATATTAATTTGTCAACAAATAAATTGGTTAAAATACACTGTTTTGCAATGAAGGTCTACAGTAACTTCAACAGCACTGTCTGGGCTAGCACCATAGCGTAGCCGGAGGACAGCTAGCTTCCGTCCCCCTTTGGCTACATTGACTTCAATACAAAACCTAGGAGGTTGGTAGGCCTCACCCCCTTCCGTAGACATATATGGTAATTATGACCACTTCCAGAGGACGTCCTCCAACCAATCGAAGATTTTGCAGTATGAACTGACATGTTGTCCATCCAATCATAGATGTAGGATCAGAGAACGAACCTAGTGTGTTGTATTGGGATTGTGCCACAGAGCATTTTAGGTGTTCTGTGTGTTGAGAAGCTTGGTGACATTGTTGGATAGAGATTAACCTGTAGTGACGCCCAGCCCGTGAATGGAACCGTTATCATCATCTGACACTAATTAGCATAACGCAACAGACATAAATCTTCCTAGAAAATATTCCTATTCATGAAAATCACAAGTGAAATATATTGGAACACAGCTTAGCCTTTTGTTAATCACCCTGTCATCTCAGATTATCAAAATATGCTTTACAGCCAACGCTAGACAAGCATTTGTGTAAGTTTATCATAGCCTAGCATAGCATTATGCCTTGCTAGCAGCAGGCAAACTTGTCACGGAAACCAGAAAAGCAATGAAAAATGTAATCGTTTACCTTTGATGAACTTCAGATGTTTTCACTCACGAGACTCCCAGGTAGACAGCCAAAGTTCATTTTTTCCCAAAAGATTATTTTTGTAGGCAAAATAGCTCTGTTTTGTTCTTCACGTTTGGCTGAGATATCGCCCGGAAATATTCCAAATTAGCTCCATAATATCGACAGAAACATGGCAAACGTTGTTTAGAATCCATCCTCAAGGTGTTTTTCTAATATCTATTCGATAATATATCCGTCGGGACAATTCCTTTTTCTCAAGGACCGATTGGAGTAATGGCTACCTCTGCACTTTACGCGCATCTCTCTCAGAGCCACCATGTGACCACTTACGCAATGTGCCCCCATACGGCTATTCTTCAACAGAAATGTGTAAAACTACGTCACAATGCTGTAGACACCTTGGGGAATACGTAGAAAGCGTAAACTCGTTGATGGTACATTCACAGCCAATCCGGATTGGATTTTTCTCAGGCTTTCGCCTGCAACATCAGTTCTGTTATACTCACAGACAATATCTTTACAGTTTTGGAAACGTTAGAGTGTTTTCTATCCAAAGCTGTCAATTATATGCACATTCTAGCATATTTTCCTGACAAAATATCCTGTTTAAAACGGGAACGTTTTTTTTCTTTCAAAAATGAAAATACTGCCCCCTAACACCAAGAGGTATAGAGTGATAGTTGACTTTCAATTCAAATTAGTTTTTTCAAATTACACGATATGGAGGGGGTATATTATAAATGGTTTTCTTGGGTTAAGACCTACATTTCTTGTCCAGTTAGTGCAATTTACAGTTGAAGTCAGAAGTTTACACACAGTCGAGGCCAAAAGTTTTGAGAATTACACAAATATTAATTTTCCCAAAGTCTGCTGCCTCAGTTTGTATGATGGCAATTTGCATATACTCCAGAATGTTATGAAGAGTGATCAGATGAATTGCAATTAATTGCAAAGTCCCTCTTTGCCATGCAAATGAACTGAATCCCCAAAAAACATTTCCACTGCATTTCAGCCCTGCCACAAAAGGATCAGCTGACATCATGTCAGTGATTCTCTAATTAACACAGGTGTGAGTGTTAATGAGGACAAGGCTGGAGATTACTCTGTCATGCTGATTGAGTTCGAATAACAGACTGGAAGCTTCAAAAGGAGGGTGGTGCTTGGAATCATTGTCCTTCCTCTGCCAACCATGGTTACCTGCAAGGAAACACGTGCCGTCATCATTGCTTTGCACAAAAAGGGATTCACAGGCAAGGATATTGCTGCCAGTAAGATTGCACCTAAATCAACCATTTATCAGATCATCAAGAACTTCAAGGAGAGCGGTTCAATTATTGTGAAGAAGGCTTCAGGGCACCCAAGAAAGTCCAGCAAGCGCCAGGACCGTCTCCTAAAGTTGATTCAGCTGCGCGATCGAGGCACCACCAGTACAGCGCTTGCTCAGAAATGGCAGCAGAAAGGTGTGAGTGCATCTGCACGCACAGTGAGGCGATGTCTTTTGGAGGATGGCCTGGTGTCAAGAAGGGCAGTAAAGAAGCCACTTCTCTCCAGGAAAAACATCAGGGACATACTGATATTCTGCAAAAGGTACAGGGATTGGACTGCTGAGGACTGGGGTAAAGTCATTTTCTCGGATGAATCCCCTTTCGATTGTTTGGGGCATCCAGAAAAAAGCTTGCCCGGAGAAGACAAGGTGAGCGCTACCATCAGTCCTGTGTCATGCCAACAGTAAAGCATCCTGAAACCATTCATGTGTGGGGTTGCTTCTCAGCCAAGGGAGTGGGCTCACTCACAATTTTGCCTAAGAACACAGCCATGAATAAAGAATGGTACCAACACATCCTCCAAGAGCAACTTCTCCCAACCATCCAGGTACAGTTTGGTGACGAACAATGCCTTTTCCAGCATGCTGGAGCACCTTGCCATAAGGCAAAAGTGATAACTATGTGGCTCAGGGAACAAAACATTGATATTTTGGGTCCATGGCCAGGAAACTCCCCAGACCTTAATCCCATTGAGAACTTGTGGTCAATCCTCAAGAGGCGGGTGGACAAACAAAACCCAACAAATTCTGACAAACTCCCAGCATTGATTATGCAAGAATGGGCTGCCATCAGTCAGGATGTGGCCCAGAAGTTAATTGACAGAATGCCAGGGCGGATTGCAGAGGTCTTGAAAAAGAAGGGTCAACACTGCAAATTGACTCTTTGCGCCAACTTCATGTAATTGTCAATAAAAGCCTTTGACACTTATGAAATGCTTGTAATTATACTTAAGTATTCCATAGTAACATCTGACAAAAATATCTAAAGACACTGAAGCAGCAAACTTTGTGAAAATTAATATTTGTGTCATTCTCAAAACTTTTGGCCACGACTGTACACTTAGGTTGAAAACATTAAAACTCGTTTTTCAGCCACTCCAGAAATGTCTTGTTAACAAACTATAGTTTTGCCAAGTCGGTTAGGACATCTACTTTGTGCATGACACCAGTGGTTTTTCCAACAATTGTTTACAGACAGATTATTTCACTTATAATTCACTGTATCACAATTCCAGTGGGTCAGAAGTTTACATACACTAAGTTGACTGTGCCTTTAATAAACAGCTTGGAAAATTCCAGAAAATGTCATGGCTTTAGAAGCTTCTGATAGGCTACTTGACAAAATTTGAGGCAATTGGAGGTGTACCTGTGTATGTATTTCAAGGCCTACCTTCAAACTCAGTGCCTCTTTGCTTGACATCATGGGAAAATCAAAAGAAAATAGCCAAGACCTCAGAAAAAAAATTGTAGACCTCCACAAGTCTGGTTCATCCTTGGGAGCAATTTCCAAACGCCTGAAGGTACCACATTCATCTGTAGAAACAATAGTACGCAAGTATAAACACCATGGGACCACGCAGCCGTCATACCACACAGGAAGGAGACGCGTTCTGTCTCCAAGAGATGAATGTACTTTGGTGCAAAAAGTGCAAATCAATCCCAGAACAACAGCAAACGACCTTGTGAAGATGCTGGAGGAAACGGGTACAAAGGTATCTATATCCACAGTAAAACGAGTCCTATATCGACATAACCTGAAAGGCCGTTCAGCAAGGAAGAAGCCACTGCTCCAAAACTGCCATAAAAAAAGACAGATTACGGTTTGCAACTGCATATGGGGGACAAAGATCGTACCTTTTGGAGAAATGTCCTCTGGTCTGATGAAACAAAAATACAACTGTTTGGCCATAATGACCATTGTTATGTTTGAAGAAAAAAGGGGGATGCTTGCAAGCCGAAGAACACCATCCCAACCATAAAGCACGGGGTGGGAGTGCTTTGCTGCAGGAGCGACTGGTGCACTTCACAAAAAAGATGGCATAATGAGGTAGGGAAATTACGTGGATATATTGAAGCAACATCTCAAGACATCAGTCAGGAAGTTAAAGCTTGGTCGCAAATGGGTCTTCCAAATGGACAATGACCCCAAGCATACTTCCAAAGTTGTGGCAAAATGGCTTAAGGAGTGGCATCACAAAGCCCTGACCTCAATCCCATAGAAAATGTGTGGGCAGAACTGAAAAAGCTTGGGATTGAGGTCAGGGCTTTGTGATGCCACTCCTTAAGCCATTTTGCCACAACTTTGGAAGTTTAAAGGCACAGCGAGCAAGGAGGCCTGCAAAACCTGGCTCAGTTACACCAGCTCTGTCAGGAGGGATGGGTCAAAATTCACCCCAAAAATAAAAGCTGAAATAAATCATTCTCTCTAATATTATTCTGACATATCACATTCTTAAAATAAAGTGGTGATCTTAACTGACCTAAGACAGGGAATTTTTACTAGGATTAAATGTCAGGAATTGTGAAAAACTGAGTTTAAATGTATTTGGCTAAGGTGTACGTAAACTTCCGACTTCAACTGTATTTAAAGTTGCCTTGCTAAACTTCAGTAGCTAACTACCAGCGCGAGTGTGCAGACTTTTTGTTGAAGAACCCCTTTCATTCTCTGGGGTACACGGAAAAGGTGTGAATTAAAAGTGAGGGTCGTCCTCTGCCTGAGATCAGTTTCATGAAGAAGGATGAAAAGGTCAGAGCGTTCAATATCAACTGGTATCAAATGTATAGCTGGTTAACAGGGAGCCTATCATCAAGCCACCTGTAATTGCATGTTACGATTCTTTACAAGCTGAACATCTTTTCTGGGATGTCAAAAACAATTCCGAATGATTTGATAGCTTCCATCGCATCATCCATTAAACGTTAGATTAAAGAGAGTTTGACGCAGCACATTTTTTTCCCGCATGCACTCAAGTAGGCTTTGCACTTTCCTCCGGTATTTATTGAGCAAAGACAAATAACACAATCACTCCGGACAGGCACAAGCAAAAACTCATGACATAAATGTTGCCGCAGCCTAGGCTACACCTAAACATTAGAAATCTGACATGCTTTATGGGATGAAAACGAGATGATTTTTCCGTCTGATCAACTGCAGGCTACTAATAAGAGCGGCTGCATGCAGCCTATGCTCCCTGTCCATCTGGTCAGGGTAAACTATTTGGTAACGTTATGTATTTATAGTCCATTTGTGTGTCAGGAGAAAATGTGAATTTGATCACATTTCTATTATATTCCAAATTGGGCTGGCTAGGCTGTCTATACATTTTTCATCCAAAATTATTACCAGGAATGAATCGATCAACATAATAGTGATGGCAGATGTGTCATTTTATTTACAAGGCCTACAGTTGCATAGGCCTGCATGATGCAAACATGCATAAAGCCAGCTCAGCCCTGTGAATTCCATTGTCTATCAGTTGTTATCTATGTGTCTGAGTAGAGGAAATCCCCCTCCTAATCTAGTCTAAATATAATTTATATGAACAAATATAAGGAAGCTGCAGTTTGACAGGGTTTTCAACCCCCAGGGCCAGGAGTTTTTTAAAACAATGTGACTTGATTAGGAAAAAAATGGTCCCATCATAGCCCATATAAAACATTTTTACAACTGATTAATCACTGTCATGCCTTATTAGGTCCAGAGTTTTCATAGTTAGGTTAACCTATCAGGAAAACCCCACCGCTCTGGGACCTATGGTGCCACCAGTCTGCTTGCAGTTGTCAGTTATCGTCAGGTATGTGGATGATCAGGGCTTTATTCAGAAGCATTTCTTGGGCTACTTTGATGTGTCAAGTGGGTGAGATGCGCAGTCTGTATTTGACTACATGAATTTTGAGATGTCGGAGTTTAACTTCAAAGAGAAACCCGTCCAAACCTACGATGGCGCAGCTGTAATATAATGTATCTGCTATTTGTATTTACAGCTAAGTCCCCTCCTGTTCCCTGATTAACAGGTGATGACTACTCCGCTCCACTACTATTGTCAACTTTCTCCTGACATGAACTGAAGCCACAACGTCTCATGTACCTGTTCATCCACTGGCACATTGAATGTTTTCCTTCCAAGCACTGCGAGTACCCCTATCAATTTTCTCTCATTGCTGTATGTAGAGTCAATCACATACACAAATCACATTATTACAGATCAAAGATTTTACTCCTTGCTTAGACTAACTCATTCTTAGCTCTTTTGTCTAACTGTGTAGTGTGTTGTGTTATTGTTTTTGTCTTCCCAGTAAAATCCTATCCTACACTGGTCAAGCCTCTGAACACCTCAACTCATGCCACATACCCTCATTCAATCACCGCTGTGATCCTTTTCCAACACTGTAAGTAGCCCTCTCATTCCCCTTCCCCAAAATATTGTACTATAAATGTCTTTATTAAATGCTTTAGATTAAAAATTATTTGTCTTTGATGATTTTTGAAACACACTTTGTGGTCTCTGTGCATTCTGTGCCTATACCATGGGTCTCCCATCCTCCTCAATTTTTGAAGTCACCAGCCTCCACTGGCACACTCGTAAAAACTGTAATATAACTGTTGTTTTATTAAAAATGTCTAATGACATGGTCAATCGTTGTATGTAGCAAAGTCACAGACAATTTTATAAAAACAAAGTATTTATTAAAATATATATTTTTATTATCAAAAAATATTTGCAAGTAAATAATACTAACATTCCTTCAGATATTCAAATATTCGGACAACCGTGCTAATCCCTATTTTAATCCTACCCTGTGATGTCACAGAGAAGCATTTTTTAGGACCTTTCTTCTTATCTTTTTAACCAAAGATCGCATATGTAGAAACTGGTTTGGTGCTGTATATAATGAATGAAGTTGAAAAGTGGTAGAATTGTCCTTTAACGCCTTCTGTGCTACAGGGAGGGAATCTGATTTGATTGTTCCTCAACTCACACCTCAAACACTTTCAATTTCAAAATTCAGGTTACAGTAGAGTTAGCCTGCCCCGAAAAACTTGACAACGGGTACTTGCATACGGGTAAAAATGAGAGATTTGGGCACTGATAAATGCCTAAATTGGCATGCAGTGGCTGTACAGTAACATGCTATACATGACGTCAGAGCTGACTCTGCACTTCTCAGCGCTGTATGGGTTTTGACTGACAGCCGTTCTGAACTTGAGACCCTCGCACGACAAGAAGTTGCCCCCATCCCTCCTACTAATTTGGCAGCTTTTATAAATTTTTTGTTGCTTAAGTGAGGGAATTACTGTAAATTAAGAGGAGTATGTATTTTGAAAGATGAGACTTTGAGGATTATAATAAATATTGCTTTGACGTCATACAAGCAAACCAAACACCCGTGAGTCTAAATATGCACTTCACACTTCCATATCATACAACTCATGTCATAAACACTGAGTGTACAAAACATTAAGGTTAAGTTGTTTCCGTGACAAAGACTGACCAGCTGAATCCAGATGAAAGCCATGATCCTTATTGATGTCACTGGTTAAATCCACTTCAATCAGTATAGATGTAGGCTGAGGAGATTTTTAAGCCTTCAAATCAAATTTTATTTGTCACACGCGCCGAATACAACCGGCTGCAGACCTTACCATGAAACGCTTACTTACAAGCAGTTAAACAACAATGCAGTTATGAAAAATAAGTTAAGAAAATATTTACTAAATAAACTAAATCAAAAAAATTCTAAAGTAACAATAAGATAATAACGAAACTAATTCAGAGGGCTTGGGTTAAATGTGGAAGAAACATATCAGTTGAAGGCATTCAGTTATACAACTGACTAGGTATCCCCCTTTCCCTATATACAGGGGGTACCGGTACCGAGTCAATGTGCGGGCTACAGGTTAGTCGAGCTAATTGAGGTTATATGTACAGTACCAGTCAAAGGTTTGGACACACCTAATCATTCAAGGTTTATTCATTATTTGTACTATTTTCTACATTTTAGAATAATAGCGAAGACATCAAAACTATGAAATAACACATACGGAATCAAGTAGTAACCAAACAAAGTGTTAAACAAATCAAAATACATTTTATATTTGAGATTCTTCAAAGTAGCCACCCTTTGCCTTGATGACAGCTTTGCACACTCTTGGTATTCTTCTACCTCGGGTTCACATCCTCGGAGCTCCCAGCCTCAACAGAACATGAGGCTGCCTGAGAGACCGGCCCATTCAACATCACCAGCTGTCATCATAGGCAGCTCTATGGTGAGAAACATCTCGGTCCCCAAGGCAAAAACTCTGTGCTACCCAGGAGCACGAGTACAGGACATAACAAGGCTGCTTCCGACTGTTCTACCACAGATGCCGGGAGCTGACACTGTCGTAGTCCATGTGGGGGTCAAACGCCATCAGGAGGGCTAGCTCGGAACATTTGAAAATGGATTTTAAAGAACTGATTTTAGCATTAAAAGACAAAAAAATGGCCAATAATTTCAGGTCCAGTACCATCGTTGGGCCGCAGATGTGAAAGATTCAGCAGACTGTTGGCATTACACATCTGGCTAAAAGACTGTCGTAGCTCTGCTAGAGTCACTGTTATTGATAACTTTGACACCTTCTGGAAACAGAAGATACTCTACAGGATACTCTCTCCTCTTGGCTCCTGGACTCTGTCCACGTATTTCAAGGCTGCGTTGAAACAATGACTGGTAAATTAACCAAAACCAGTTAAGTTAATCTCTACCATTGTGACAATGAGTCGTCATAATGCTGCATCAAATGTACATGATCTTAGGGGCATTGGCAAACACAATGTAAGTAATTTAATTTATGTACCCCTAATTGCACCAAATACATCTGTTTATCCTACAGCTATTGTATGAAGTAATCATGACCCTATAAACCCGAGTTACACTATTAGCACAGAGGCGGTGTGCAATAGTAGGAAGACCCCTTTATGCAGCTCACCCTGCACTATCAGCTCCAATGTAAATAACATGAGTAAGTCTCCCTCTGATAAGCTTCCCAGTAAAAGCATTAAAAACAATCAAGCAACCCAGAAAAGTGCTAAAAATAGCCCATATTAACATATGTAGCCTAAGAAACAAGATCCATGAAGACAATAACTTGTTTGTATAACAGATGATATTCATATTCTGACTATCTCTGAAACTCACTTAGATAATACCTTTGATGAGACAGTGGTAGCAATACATGGTTATAACATCTACCGAAAATACAGAAATGCCAATGGAGGCGGTGTTGCTGTCTATGTTCAGAACCACATTCCTGTAAAGCTTAGAGACAATCTAATGTTAAATACTGTTGAAGTAATATGGCTACAGGTTCATCTGCCTCACCTAAAGCCCATTCTGGTGGGAAGCTGCTATAGACCACCAAGTGCTAACAGTCAGTATCTGTATAATATGTGTCAAATGCTTGATAATGTATGTGATATCAACTGAGAAGTATATTTTCTGGGTGATTTAAATATTGACTGGCTATCATCAAGCTGAACACTCAAGAAAAAACGTCAAACTGTAACCAATGCCTGCAACCTGGATCAGGTTGTCAGTCAACCTACCAGGGTAGTTACAAACAGCACAGGAATTAAATGATCGACATGTATTGATCACATCTTTCCTAATACTGCAGATTTTTGCTTTAAAGCAGTATCCAAATCCATAGGATGTAGTGACCACAATATAATAACCATATCTAGGAAAATCAAAGTTCCAACGGCTGGGCCTAATATAGTGTATAAGAGGTCATACAATAAGTTTTGTAGTGATTCATATGTTGATGATGTAAAGAATATGTGCTGGTCTGTGGTGTGTAATGAGGAGCAACCAGACGCTGCACTTGACGCATTTATGAAACTACTTATTCCAGTTACTAATAAGCACGTACCCGTTAAGAAAATGACTGTAAAAACGGTTTAATCCCCTTGGATTGATAAGGAATTTAAAAATTGTATGGTTGAAAGGGATGAGGCAAAAGGTATGGCAATTAAGTCTGGCAGCCAAACTGATTGGCAAATGTACTGCAAATTAAGAAATCATGTGACTAAACTAAATAAAAAGAAACTACACTATGAAACAAAGATAAATTATATAAAGAATGATAGAAAAAAGCTTTGGGGCACCTTAAATTAAACTTTGGGGAAAAAAGCCAACTCGGCTCCTTCATTCATTGAATCAGATGGCTCATTCGTCACAAAGCCCACTGATATTGCAAACTACTTTAATGCCGTTTTCATTGGCAAGATAAGCAAAAGTAGGGATGACATGCCAGCAACAAACGCTGACACTACACATCTAAGTATATCGGACCAAATAATGAAAGACAAGAATTGTACTTCTGAATTCCATAAAGTCAGTGTGGAAGAGGTGGAAAAAATGATTGTTGTCTATCAACAATGACAAGCCACCGGGGTCTGATATTCTGGATGGAAAATTATTGAGGATAATAGCAGATGATATTGCCACTCTCATTTTCCACATCTTCAATTTAAGCCTACTTGAGACTGTGTGCCCTCAGGCCTGGGGGGGAAGCTAAAGTCGTTCCGCTACCCAAGAATAGTAAAGCCCCCTTTACTGGCTCAAACACCCGACCAATCAGCCTGTTACCAACCCCTAGTAAGCTAGTGTTTGACCAGATACAATGCTATTCCACAGTAAACAAATTGACAACAGAATTTCAGCATGTTTATAGGGAAGGACACTCGACAAGCACGGCACTTACACAAATGATGACTGGCTGAGAGAAATTGACGATAAAATTATTGTGGCGGGTGTCTTGTCAGACTTCAGTGCAGCTTTTGTCATTATCAATCATAGTCTGCTGCTGGAAAAACATATGCGTTATGGCTTTACACCCCCTGCTATATTGTGGATAAAGAGTTACTTGTCTAACAGAACACAGAGGGTGTTCTTTAATGGAAGCCTCTCAAATATAATCCAGTTAGAATTACCACGGGTAGCTGCTTAGGCCCCTTGCTCTTTTCAATTTTTGCTAACGACATGCCACTGACTTTGAGTAAAGCCATAGTGTCTATGTATGCGGATGACTCAACACTATACACATCAGCTACTACAGCAACTTAAATGACTGCAACACTCAACAAAGAGCTGCAGTTAGTTTCAGAGTGGGTGGCAAGGAATAAGTTAGCCCTAAATATTTCCAAAACTAAAGTATTGTATTTGGAAATAAACCCTAAACCTCAACTAAATATTGTAATAAATAATGTGGAAATTGAGCAAGTTGATATGACTAAACTGCTTGAAGTAACATTAGATTGTAAACTATCATGGTCAAAACATATTGATGCAGTAGTAGCTAAGATGAGGAGAAGTCTGTCTATAATAAAGTGATGCTCTGCCTTCTTGACAACACTATCAACAAGGCAGGTCCTACAGGCCCTAGATTTGTCGCACCTTGACTACTGTTCAGCCGTGTGGTCAGGTGCCACAAAATAGGACTTAGGAAAATTGCAATTGGCCCAGAACAGGGCATCACGGCTGGCCCTTGGATGTACACAGAGAGCTAACATTAATAATATGCATGTCAATCTCTCATGGCTGAAAGTGGAGTAGAGATTGTCTTCATCACTACTTTTATTTATGAGAGGTATTGACATGTTGAATGCACCGAGCTGTCTGTCTAAACTACTGGCACACAGGTTGGACACACATACATACCCCACAAGACATGCCTCAAGAGGTCTCTTCTAGAGGTCGACCGATTAATCAGAATGGCCGATTAAATAGGGCCGATTTCAAGTTTTCATAACAATCGGAAATCGGTATTTTTGGACACCAATTTGGCCGATTTAAAATAAATAAAAAATGTACACCTCTATTTAACTAGGCAAGTCAATTAAGAACACATTTTTATTTTCAATGCCGGCCTAGGAACGGTGGGTTAACTGCCTTGTTCAGGGGCAGAATGACAGATTTTTACCTTGTCAGCTCGGGGATTCAATCTTGCAACCTTAGTTAACTAGTCCAACGCTCTAACCACCTACCTCTCATTGCACTCCCTGAGGAGCCTACCTGTTACGCAAATGCAGTAAGAAGCCAGGGTAAGTTGCAAGCTAGCATTAAACTAGCAATCATATTCACTAGTTAACTACACATGGTTGATGATATTACTAGTTTATCTAGCGTGTCCTGCGTTGCATATAATCGATGTGGTGCGCATTCACGGAAAAAGAACTGTCGTTGCTCCAATGTGTACCTAACCATAAACATCAATGCCTTTCTTAAAATCAATACACAGAAGTATATATTTTTAAACCTGCATATTTAGCTCAAATAAATCCAGGTTAGCAGGCAGTATTAACCAGGTGAAATTGTGTCACTTCTCTTGCGTTCATTGCACGCAGAGTCAGGGTATATGCGATAATAATAAAAGTTTTGTTTTCTAAAAGATAGTTTCCAGATTCGACCATATTACTTTCGTGCATTTTGCCAGCAGCTCTTCACTGTGCTTCAAGCATTGCGCTGTATATGACTTCAAGCCTATCAACTCCCGAGATTAGGCTGTGTGAAATGGCAAGATAGTTAGCGGGGTGCGCGCTAATAGCGTTTCAAACGTCACTCGCTCTGAGACTTGGAGTAGTTGTTCCCCTTGCTCTGCATGGGTAACGCTGCTTCGAGGGTGGCTGTTGTCGATGTGTTCCTCGTTCGAGCCCAGGTAGTGTAGGAGAGAACCATTAAGGAGAGCAAAAGCATTAAATATAAATAGGTCTAGTTGCCAGGCTGAAGTAGCAAGGACATGCACATTAAGAGAAGATGACACCCAGGCCAAATGACACCCAGACTATACTCTATTTTTGAAAGAGTACATTAACCAAGACCATACGTACATTTATGACAGCTGGATGTACTATGGTCAGCAGGATACAGGAAGAAATATGGAAGCAAGATAACTGAGGACTAAAAACGTGAAACATAAGCATGCAATGGATACATTATTTTTAGGACGTGAAAAGGGTTCTACCATCGTTATAACCTAACCGAAAGCAGATATGAGCGTTAGTGGGCGTGAACTACCTCTGAGATGTGAAGAAAATAATGGACAGGTCAAGGGAAGCTATTTTCATATAGAGGGAGGGGACTCTATACGTTATGCAAAGACAGAATCCTATAAAGGCAGGACTCTGTAATATGAGAATTTGGTCTCTTTCCATGGAGGGGCTCGGCCCGGTTATGTTTGTGATAGGGTCCTTCCATGGAAGGGCTCAGTTTTGCTACTTTGTATTAAAGTGTATATTGAATTCACAAGTTCTTGTAAGAGTGTTATATTTCTGAGACGATTCTCGACGACACTAGGAGCGAGGAGAGGGACGGAAGCTATACTGTTACACTGGCAATACTAAAGTGCCTATAAGAACATCCAATAATCAAAGGTATATTGAATACAAATGGTATAGAGAGAAATAGTCCTATAAATACAATATTAACAACAACCTAAAACCTCTTACCTTGGAATATTGAAGTCTCATGTTAAAAGGAACCACCAGCGTTCTCATGTTCTGAGCAAGGAACTTAAACATTAGCTTTTTTACATGGCACATATTGCACTTTTACTTTCTTCTCCAACACTTTGTTTTTGCATTATTTAAACCAAATTGAACATGTTTCATTATTTATTTGAGGCTAAAATGTTTAGTGATCTATTATATTAAGTTAAAATAAGTGTTCGTTCAGTATTGTTGTCATTATTTCATTATTAACATTATTATGTTGTCAATAATTGTCATTATTACAAATAAATGTTTTTTTTTTTTTTTTTTTTTTTTTTTTAAATCGGCCGATGAATCGATTTCGGCCCTCCATTAATCGGTATCGGCGTTGAAAAATCATAATCGGTCGACCTCTAGTCTCTTCACAGTCCCCAAGTCCAGAACAGACTATGGTAGGCACACAGTACTACATAGAATTCCATGTAGTCATGGCTCTATCTACATCAAGTAACTGATGCAAAAAGTTAATTTGTGGAATTTCTTTCCTTCTTAATGTGTTTGAGCCAATCAGTTGTATTGTGACAAGGTAGGGGTAGTATATACAGAATATAGCCCTATTTGGTAAAAGACCAAGTCCATAATATGTCCAGAACAGTACAGAATCAAGAAATGGTCCACCACCCAAAGGACATCCAGCCAACTTGACACAACTGTGGGAAGCATTGGAGTCAACATAGGCCAGCATCCCTGTGGAACACTTTCAAAACCTTGTAGAGTACATGCCCCAACAAATTGACGCTGTTCTGAGGGCAAAACGGAGTGTAACTCAATATTAGGAAGGTGTACCTAATGTTTTGTACACTCAGTGTACAGTGTCAACGTTTAGGATCACTATGTTTGTTGTACAGTTACAAGATGTCATACTCTGGGTAGTTCTTAAAATAAAATAAAAAATTAAGCCAAACGTTCTGATCTGTTGCGTCAGCCTCATTACGTAGTTTTTTTAAAAGCTAATGGTTGTATTAATTTGAGATCTATCACATCCCACAACTGTCCCAGACTATGTTTGGAATATTTATTTATTGCACAGAATAGGTCAACTTTTGTACTATGGGGGACAGTAGATTGACATAGGTTAGTGCTGTTGCTGTTCGTTAGGCCTACTCATCTTGTTGGCTGACAAAAAGTAAATGTGGACAGTTCTTCCAATATCTTCAATATGCACCTCGGAATAGGATAAGGACGCGTGCAGTTGCGTCCCTGATAGACACATTGGGGACGCAACTGCAAGTGTCCTTATCCTATGCACGTGTTCTTATCCTATTACAAGTGTCTTCACTTGTAGCCTGTGAGAAAGACCCGATCACGTGATGGAGAGCCATTTGAGTGAGATGATAGATGCTTCGGAGCAGGCAGCACTCAGGGAAAGGGCTGTAAATGGGATTTTTTTAGGGTGTATTATGGCCACACAAAGGGGATGCCGCCTGGAAATTCAAGGCATTATCAAGTGCTTGTCAAATTGTGAATGAGGGACTGATGAAGTGTGTAGAAACAAAGCAGAGCCCATGCCTTTCAGGCAACTTTTTTCAAATCATCATTAGAGTCACATCATGCAGCCTGACAATGTATTAAACATCTAAACATATAGCCCAATGTTTGTAGAACTAAAGTTACATTAATAACACTAAATTAAGCATATAAGAGTACCTATTTATTTGTTAACTGCTCAACATAGAATAGCCGCATGTGTACACTCCCTCAAATTGTTTGGAGAAAATATCCCTTCTATATTATTCAGCTTTGTTCAATTGTATTCTTCACACTATAAAATAATGCCATGGAATTCTAAGCAAATCTTATCTGCTAAATGAACTAGTGTAGCCCACAACCATATGTTAGGTCCTGATCTGGCTATGCCATAAGGACAACTCAGAGTATGCTATTCTGTTCTTCTGAAGTAGAATACATTTTCTTCATATCATGTTTCTTTAGACCAGTCTAAAATAAAATAATGGATTTATTGTGAAGGTGTAGGCTATATTACATGGATTTATTGTGAAGGTGTAGGCTATATTACATGGATTTATTGTGATGGTGTAGGCTATATTACATGGATTTATTGTGAAGTTGTAGGCTATATTACATGGATTTATTGTGATGGTGTAGGCTATATTACATGGATTTATTCGACTTTTTAAAATGTAGATGTTCCAAAGTTCTGCATCAGTGGCTTGTAGACTGTGTGTGGAAGCCAGACGATGCTAAACGTGTTTAAGATTAATTAACGGTCAATAACTGTGAGACCGACAGTTATTTGCTTGACAATCACCGGCTGACTAAATTTCGAGACCATCACAGCCCTACACGAGACCAAAACGGTTGCACTGTATAGCCCTGACAGATGAGCTGCTAATCAACACTAAATAGCTATGTTTTGCAAATATGGGTCAATAAATAAATATTGATCAATTAGTGAACTGTTACAGAAGAAGACTGGAGTCTAATCCACACACACCATTATTCTTACCTGATGACATTGAATCTGAATCTCCCTTTTCATCTCCTTCTCTCGCAGTTCCACTCAGCCCTGGTGTTTTCCTGCAATCGACTAGCCACACAGACACCCTCTTCAGACCCCACAGTGAGGCACGACCTGGGGACTCCGGGAGAGGGGAGGGGGGTGGGAAAGACGTGTCCTGGAAAACACATATGTGTAAATAATGACAGAATCAATTTAGGGTGGGACACTCTCCTATATGTCAAAGAAATTTGAATTCTCAAAAGTCTCAGCAGTCTTTCTTTGACTCCTCTCATTCTCTGGACCTCCTTTCCAAATTGTATTGGAAGAGAAAGTCCAATCAGAATCACCTTTATTTGCCAAGTACATTTACATATATAGGACATTTGGAGGAACCTCAAATATTCTCCTCTAATGTATTCAAAGAAGGAGGTTGAAGAATCAAGGAAGGACTGTTGAGAACCAAAACACTCAATGACTGGGAAATACTTACCTCCAGCCGGTTGCTAGGAAACCAATCCTTGTCCTCCATGTCCCATTCTTTATTGCAGTGAATAACATTGCCATCATCATCAACAGTCTGGCTGGGACTCATGGGAGCCACACTATATTCTTCCTGTACCTTTCCGATGTCCTCTTTCACTATACAGCCCTGGGAGGGCCAGAAAACAGCATTTTGCCTTGGTTCTGTAAAGGGAAGAGTTCAACTATTGGTTAAAACAAAGGGTGTAGCTGGCTTTCTACCTGATTCCAGGCATATCACTCTCTAAATCCTAAGACCTTCAGTCGGAGAGCGAACGCTGAATACAAACTAAACTAAAATGAAAAGGAAAAAAACGGAGGTCAGTAGAATGCCTCCACAACTGTTTTTAAGACAATACCAAAGATTTGTATAACTAACCCAAGATACACCACAGTCTGTTGTTTCCAAAGGGATCAAATTAAGCATACTGGGCAGAACAAACATACATTTTGCCATTATGGCACCCCTACTTTGTGAAGTGTGTGTGTACAATAACTCAAATCTCTTCTAAACACCAGCATTTTTTTTACTTTAGCAAAGGTTAAAGTCTACAAAACGTACCACTCTGTTCATAACATATTCCTTGTTTTGTGATTAAAGGTTCCGTAGATTTAGAAAATTAGCTGAATGTCGTCCCAGTTCCATCTCACTCCATACTCTCCCACTGCTGGACACTGGGCTTCCTTCCTCTCCTCAACATATTTGATGGGGAATAGGGAATGGAAATTCCAACTGGATGCTTCAGATTTATACATCCCGTAAAACATATGGCTCGTTGTTCTATAGTCAATGGGGGGGGGCATTTTAGCTAACCTTAACCTGCTGCATAAGTTCTCCTAAACCTGCTACGAAAAATCTGTAAAATCCCTTCTAGACAAAACCTTGTTCTATATGTGACAAAACTCACTGGTGTCTTCAGTCTCCCCTCCTGCCTCCTCTTTCAGTTCCAAAACGTCTTCCTCCTCCTTTATTGAGATAGCTATCTCTTCCTCTTTCATTATACAATATTCTTCTTCTTCTTCTTTCAATGTGATAGTCTCCTCTTTCATTCTGAATTCGTCTACTTCCTCTTTCACTACAACAGGTCCTTTCTCTTCGTTCACCATAACAGCCCCCTCTTCTTCTTTCAATGTGATAGCCTCCTCTTTCTCCTTCGTCGTTCTGAAAGCTTCTTCCTCTCCTTTTACTGTATCCCCGTCTTCTTCTTTTACGACAATGTTCAGCCCCAGAGGTTCTTTCTCTGTCCAGCAGACCTCTTTTTCAGCAGCGGGGGAGAAGCTTTGTGAGCTCATTGTCGGGGATGTTAGCTAGCTAGCATGAGCGACTGCCCTGGTGCTAGACTCAGTATCAATCTTAAATTGCAAATTCCGTTTAAATCAACTAGTACATACGTTATCCGAATTGGGTTTAAAACACTACTATGCATGTAGCTATACAAATAAATGGTCTAAAGTGATGCAATGGGTCGGTTTAATGTTGGCTAACAAGCTACCGGTACAGAGATGGCTGAATCAGTAGCCGTGTTGTTGTTGAAGAAGCGTCTTCTTCTACTTGTATTCTATCAGCAGCACAAACGATGACGTCCTGTTTGTATGGTAATGAGGAAATCTTCTAAATAGAACCGCGCATTTCAAAACATTGCAATGTGGATAGCTCATTCACTGATATTTGAAGTGCAATGAGTCGTTCATGAAAACAAATAAAAAACATGGTTTTAAAAACCTTTTTTTAATAACACTAATTAAAATGTTTGTTTTTTTAAATACAATGTTGACACTGGTATGTTGAGAATATTCAGCTGTAGAGAGAATTTTTCTACCTGTCTCAGCTAAAGTGGGGTGGGAAATACTCAGTAGGGACTCCAAATGGTTCGTTTTGGAGGGGGTCTTTGTCGCACGACCTCCTGCTGGCTTTTCACTCTGCACCATCTACAGTTGAAGTAGGAAGTTTACATACACCTTAGCCAAATACATTTAACCTCCGTATTTCACAATTCCTGACATTTAAATATTGTAAAAATTCCCTGTCTTCAGTCAGTTAGGATCACCACTTTATTTTAAGAATGTGAAATGTCAGAATAATAGGAGAGAGAATTATTTACTTCAGCTTTTATTTCTTTCATCGCATCCCCAGTGGGTCAGAATTTTACATACACTCAATTAGGATTTGGTAGCATTGCCTTTAAATTGTTTAACTTGGGTCAAGGGTTTTGGGTAGCCTTCCACAAGCTAAGGTGTATGTAAACTTCCGACTTCAACTGTATACATATAAAAGGCCTCGGGGACGGGGGCCCTGTCCCCGAGGCCTTTTATATATATACAGTTGAAGCCTTTTGGTACGCCATCGTAAATAAGAATTTGTTCTTAACTGACTTGCCCAGTTAAATAAAGGTTAAATAAATAAAATAAATAAAAATAGACTAGGTAATGGTGCTCCTTGTATATAGCCTTATTATTGTTTCTATTGGGTTACTATTTTATTTTTATTTAGCAAATATGTGTGTTATTTTTTTAACCTCAGCATTGTTGGTTAACTGCTTGTCAGTAAGAGTTTCACTGTAAAGTCTACACCTGTTGTATTCAGCTGTCACGCCCTGACCTTAGAGAACCTTTTATTTCTCTATTTTGGTTAGGTCAGGGTGTGACTAGGGTGGGTAGTCTAGTTTTTTTTATTTCCTATGTTGGCCTGGTATGGTTCCCAATCAGAGGCAGCTGTCTATTGTTGTCTCTGATTGGGGATCCTATTTAGGCAGCCTTTTCCCACCTGTTGTTTGTGGGATCTTGATTTTGTATTGCTGCTTTTTCGCCCTACAAAGCTGAACGTTTCGGTTTGTTACTCTTTCTTGTTTTGTGCCGGTTATCATAAATAACAATGATTGACCTAACACACGGTGCATCTTGGTCCAACCATCCTTCCAACAACGATCGTTACATCGGCACATGTGACCAGTCAAATTTGATAATGTCACACTAATGCAGTGCCTTCAGAAAGTATTCACACCCCTTGACTATTCCCACATTTGTTTTGTGACAGACTGAATATTAAAATAGATTAAATCACTGGCCTACACACAATACCCCATAATGTCAAAGTGTAATGAATGCAGACATTTTTACTAAATGAAAAGCTGAAATGTCTTGCGTATTCAACCCCTTTGATATGGCAAGCCTAAATAAATTCAGGAGTAAAAAATGTGCTTAACAAGTCACAAAATAAGTTGCATAAGGTTTTCCAATGGCTTGCAAAAGAAGGGAACTTATTGTTAGATAGGTGAAAATAAGCAGACATTGAAAATCTGTTTGAGCATGGTGAAGTAATTAATTACACTTTGGATGGTGTATCAATACACCCAGTCACTACAAAGATACAGGTGTCCTTACTAATTCAGCTGCCGGAGAGGAAGGTAACCACTCAGGGATTTCACCATGAGGTCAATGGTGACTTTAAAACAGTTACAGAGTTTAATGGTTGTGATAGGAGAAAACTGAGGATGGATCAACAACATTGTAGTTACTCCTCAATATTAATCTAAATGACAGAGTTAAAAGAAGGAAGGCTGTAGAGAATATAAAATATTCCAAAACATGCATCCTGTTTGTAGTAAGGCACCAAAGCAAAAATAAAAAACAAATGTCGCAAAGAAATTAACTTTATGTCCTAAATACAAAGCGTTATGTTTGGGGCAAATCCAACACAACACATCGCTGAGTACCACTCTTCATATTTTCAAGCATGGTGGTGGCTGCATCATTGTTATGGGTATACTTGAATTTGAAAAATAATCATGTGTATATATTGTACAATCCAGGTGTACAAAAGCTCTTAGACCTACCCAAAAAGACTCACAGTAGCTATAATTGCTGCCAAATGTGATTCTAACATGTATTGACTCAAGGGGCAGAATACTTCTACTTATCTATACTTGTACTTATCTAATCAAGATATATTAGTGTTTCATTTTTTACAACATTTCTACAAACACTATAATTTTTCTTCCAATTTGACAGAGAATGTTGTGTAAATTGTTGGAAAAAATACCATTAAATAAATGTAACCAGGTAGGCCAGTTGAGAACAAGTTCTCATTTACAACTGCGACCTAGCCAAGATAAAGCAAAGCAGTGTGACACAAACAACACAGAGTTACACATGGAATAAACAAACATACAGTCAATAATACAATAGAAAAAGTGTATATACAGTGTGTGCAAATGAGGTAGGATAAGGGAGATAAGGCAATAAATAGGCCATAGTAGTGAAACAATTAAACACTGGAGTGATAGATGTGTAGAAGATGAGTGTGCCAGTAGAGATACTGGGGTGCAAAGGAACAAAATAAATTAAATAAATAACAGTATGGGGATGAGGTAGTTGGATGGGCTATGTACAGGTGCAGTGATCTGTGAGCTGCTCTTACAGCTGATTATTAAAGTTAGTGAGGGAGATATAAGTCCCCAGCTTCAGTGATTTTTGCAGTTCGTTCCAGTCATTGGCAGCAGAGAACTGGAAGGAAAGGCGGCCAAATGAGGAATTGGCATTGGGGGTGACCAGTAAAATATACCTGCTGGAGCGCGTGCTTCTAGTGGGTGCTGCTATGGTGACCAGTGAGCTGAGATAAGGCGGGGCTTTACCTAGCAAAGACTTATAGATGACCTGGAGCCAGTGTGTTTGGCGACGAATATGAAGCAAGGGCCAGCCAACGAGAGCATACAAGTCGCAGTGGTGGGTAGTATGTGGGGCTTTGGTGACAAAACGGATGGCACTGTGATAGACTGCATCCAATTTGCTGAGTAGAGTGTTGAAGGCTATTTTGTAAATTACATCTCGGAAGTCAAGGATCGGTAGGATAGTCAGTTTTACGAGGGTATGTTTGGCAGCATGAGTAAAGGATGCTTTGTTTTGCGAAATAGGAAGCAGATTCTAGATTTAATTTTGGATTGGAGATGCTTAATGTGAGTCTGGAACGAGAGTTTACACTCTAACCAGACACATAGGTATTTGTAGTTGTCCACATATTCTAAGTCAGAACTGTCCAGAGTAGTGATACTGGGCGGGCGGGCAGGTGTGGGCAGCGATCGGTTGAAGAGCATGCATTTAGTTTTACTTGCATTCAAGAGTAGTTGGAGGCCACGGAAGGGGAGTTGTATGGCATTGAAGCTCGTCTGGAGGTTAGTTAACACAGTGTCAAAAGAAGGGCCAGAAGTTTACAGAGGGGTGTCGTCTGTGTAGAGGTGGATCAAGGAATCACCAGCAGCAAGAGCAACATCATTGATGTATACAGAGAAAATAATCTGCCTGAGAAATTGAACCCTGTGGCACCTCCATAGAGACTGCCAGAGGTCCAGACAGTGACACACTGAGCTCTGTCTGAGAAGTAATTGGTGAAACAGGCGATGCAGTCATTTGAGAAACCAAGGCTGTTGAGTCTGCTAATAAGAATGTGGTGATTGACAGTCGAAAGCCTTGGCCAGGTCGATGAATACAGCTGCACAGTATTGTCTCTTTATCGATGGCAGTTATGATATCATATAGGACCTTGAGCGTGGCTGAGGTGCACCCATGACCAGCTCGGAAACCAGATTGCATAGCGGAGAAGGTATGGCGGGATTCGAAATGGTCTGTGATCTGTTTGTTAACTTGGCTTTCGAAGACATTAGAAAGGCAGGATAGGATAGATATAGTTCTGTAGCAGTTTGGGTCTAGAGTGTCTCCCCTTTGAAGAGGGGGATGACCGCGGCCGCTTTCTAATCTTTGGGGATCTCAGACGATACGAAAGAGAGGTTGAAAAGTCTAGTAATAGGGTTTGCAACAATTTTGGCGGATAATTTTAGAAAGAGAGGGTCCAGATTTTGCAGCTCTTTCAGAACATCAGCTATCCGGATTTGGGTGAAGGATAAAGAAGGAGGCTTGGGCGAGTTGCTGTGGGGGGGTACAGGGCTGTTGACCAGGGTAGGGGTAGCCAGGTGGAAAGCATGGCCAGCCGTAGAAAACATAACCTTTCGACTTACGAGTTACCTACAACTGGATGTACTGGTGCCTCTCGGGTTGAAATTGGTGTTTTTCTTGAGTGTGTTTTACTTTGTTACATTTGCATTATATTGTATGTTCTAATTTGTGTATATTAAGGGCTCCCTTGCAAAATAGACCTTGGTCTCAATGAGACTCCCTGTTGAAATAAAGGAAAAACACAAATCTGAACAATGGCACAAAGGGAATGGGGAAGACGATTAGGAAAAAAACGCTCTACAATACAAGTTTGTCCTCACAGTACGAGGCACTGGGGTCATTGGCTTCACCTGCCATTGTTATGTTGGCCAAAAGTCATGATTTCTTACTTTGCTTAAATTAAACCATTGGCTTTTAATGGCAATCGAGCATTGAGTCTTTTCCTTTCCTCCTGAATGGAACCTCCACATTATAAAACTATCTTCCTCTGAGGTTCAAACCTGACTAGATCGCTCAATAACCTAAGGCCACTTTTTCTGAATGTTTAATCCAAATAAAAAATGATCCTGCATTGTCTTAATTCTGTTCTCTTTATCGTTTGAAAATAAACTGAAAGCCAAGATTTCAATCAAATGTCATGAAATCAGACCTGCGTTGGTTGTTATAATGTGGTATCATAGAGATTTTAACAGATTAGTATGTCTTACCGTATAGCTAAAACATTAAGGATCTAATAACGCCATTCACATGTCCAAAGCAAATTATGTAGAGCAGGGTTCCCCCAACTCATTGCCCACAGACCAAATGTGGCACGTAGGGGGATTTTTTGGACCCCCCCATTTTTGGGCTGTGGGGTCGATAGTACCCGCAAAACACCAGTCTCAACATCAAGAGTGAAGAGGCGACTCCGGGATACTGGCCTTCTAGGCAGAGTTGCAAAGAAAAATACCTATCTCAGACCGGCCAATAAAAAGAAAAGATTAAGATGGGCAAAAGAACACAGACACTGGACAGAGGTACTCTACGTTGAGGGCCAGCATCCCGGAGTCACCTCTGCACTGTTGATGTTGAGACTGGTGTTTTGCGGGTACTATTTAATGAAGCTGCCAGCTGAGGACTTGTGAGGTGTCTGTTTCTCAAACTAGACACTCTAATGTACTTGTCCTCTTGCTTAGTTGTGCACCGGGGCCTCCCACTCCTCTTTCTATTCTGGTTAGAGACAGTTTGCACTGTTCTGTGAAGGGAGTAGTACACAGTGTTGTACAATATCTTACATTTCTTGGCAATTTCTCGCATGGAATAGCCTTCATTTCACAAAACAAGAATAGACTGACGAGTTTCAGAATAAAGTTATTTGTTTCTTGCCATTTTGAGCCTGTAATTGAACCCACAAATGCTGATGCTCCAGATACTCAACTAGTCTAAAGAAGAACCGTTTTATTGCTTCTTTAATGTGCACAACAGTTTTCAGCTGTGCTAACATAATTGCAAAATGGTTTTCTTATGATCAATTAGCCTTTTAAAATTATTAACTTGGATTAGCTAACACAACGTGCCATTGGAACACAGGAGTGATGGTTGCTGATAATGGGCCTCTGTACGCCTATATTATTTATTTAACAGACAAAAAATGTGCATTTCTTTCAAAAACAAGGACATTTCTAAGTGACCCCAAACATTTGAACGGTAGTGTACATTGTGTAGAAACCTCTAAAGAAGCATATTTAATAGGTTTTGAACATATTTGGTTTTTATTGTTTTCTTTTTCGGAGAAGACAAGGTGAGCGCTACCATCAGTCCTGTGTCATGCCAACAGTAAAGCATCCTGAGACCATTCATGAGTGGGGTTGCTTCTCAGCCAAGGGAATGGGCTCACTCACAATTTTGCCTAAGAACACAGCCATGAATAAAGAATGGTACCAACACATCCTCCGAGAGCAACTTCTCCCAACCATCCAGGAACAGTTTGGTGACAAACAATGCCTTTTCCAGCATGATGGAGCATCTTGCCATAAGGCAAAAGTGATAACTAAGTGACTCGGGGAACAAAACATTGATATTTTGGGTCCATGGCCAGGAAACTCCCCAGACCTTAATCCCATTGAGAATTTGTGGTCAATCCTCAAGAGGCGGATGGACAAACAAAAACTCCAAGCATTGATTATGCAAGAATGGGCTGCCGTCAGTCAGGATGTGGCCCAGAAATGAATTGACAGCATGCCAGGGCAGATTGCAGAGGTCTTGAAAAAGAAGGGTCAACACTGCATATATTGACTCTTTGCATCAACTTCATGTAATTGTCAATAAAAGCCTTTGACACTTATGAAATGCTTGTAATTATACTTCAGTATTCCATATTAACATCTTACAAAAATATCTAAAGACACTGACGCAGCAAACCTTGTGGAAATTTATATTTGTGTCATTCTCAAAACTTTTGGCCACGACTGAACTCACTATATGCCGATATACACTGAGTGTACAAAATATTACACCACCTCGTTCCATGACATTGACTAATCAGGTGAATCCAGGTGAAAGTTCTGATCCATTATTGTTGTCACATGTTAAATCCAATCAGTGTAGATGAATGGGAGGCGACATGTTAAAGAAGGATTTTTAGCCGTGAGACAATTGAGACATGGATTGTGTGTGTGATAAGAGATAAGAATAACAAATAAGTAAAGAGCAGCAGTAAATAAAAATAGCGGGGTTATATACAGGCATTGTCGGTACAGAGTCAATGTGCGAGGACACCGGTGTTGAGTTAATTGAGGTAATATGTACATGTAGGTAAAGTTATTAAAGTGACATCAGAGGGTGAATGGGCAAGACAAAATATTTAAGTGCCTTTGACCGGGATATGGTAGTAGGTGCCAGGCACAATGGTTTGTGTCAATAAATCAAATGTATTCATAAAGACCTTTTAACATCCGCAGATGTCACAAAGTGCTATACAGTAACCCAGCCTAAAAAATAAAAAACAAGCAACGCAGCTGCTGGGTTTTTCACGCTCAACAGTTTTCTGTGTGTATCAAGAATGGTCCACCACTCAAAGACATCCAGACAACTTTACACAACTGTGGGAAGCTTGGAGTCAACATGGGTCAGCATCCCTGTGGAATGCTTTTGAAGACTTAAAGTGTCCATGCCCTGACAAATTGAGGCTGTTCTGATGGCAAATGTTGGGGGGGGGGGGGACAAATTCTTATTTTCAATGACAGCCTAGGATTAGTGGGTTAACTGCCTGTTCAGGGGCAGAACGACAGATTTGTACCTTGTCAGCTCGGGGGTTTGAACTTGCAACCTTCCGGTTACTAGTCCAACGCTCTAACCACTAGGCTACCCTTGTACTGTACACTCAGTTTATGCAGCCCATGTATCTGATGATATCGGGTTAAAAGACATGCCATACACTTTTTGGCCCAGACAACATCAGAAACATGGGCTACACATACAGAGACAAAGGGGCAATGTTCAGCTCTCACTCAGATGCTTTCTTTTTCTGAACTAGCAAAGTCAGTAAGAACAAATTCTGATTTTCAATTAAGGCCTAAAAACAGTGGGTTGGGGGTAGAATGACAGATTTGAGCCTTAGTCTGCTCAGGGAGTCGATCTTACAACCTTTCGCCTACTAGTCCAACACTCTAACCACAAGGTTACCTGCAGCCCTTTAACGGAGATTGGTGCTTCTTTCTGTATAAAAATTTAAATATTTTATTTGGAGGGGCAAGCAGGTATGTTAAGAAGAAAGCATCTTGAAGATTGCATCATACCATTTAAAATATATATAAATATATACACTGTATATTTTTCTATTGACATACAATAAGTCAGAAGCACCATACATCAAATTGGCCAGGCCCTGATAGGAATGGGATGGCACATTACTTCTGAATGTAGTGACTGTGTAAATTCCAATTAGCTTTCATTAAAGACAAACAAGATAGGCTACATACGAGAGATCATCATATGTAGCTTGTCAATTCAAAGTCATGTTTTCTAGTACTAATAGACAACTCGTGTAAAACCTGTTTTGTGTTATAATTTTTCTTTGAATAAAAAACAATGTTTTCAAGTTTCTGCATTTTATTTGTAACACAATTGGTAGGGTGCAAACACAATGTTAAAAGTTTACATGCATACAGGAGAATTAGTGGCAATATATCCATGCTATAACAAAGACTCGGTTGTTAATTCACTGGAGACTGTATCTTGTGCCTTTGGGATATGCGCCTTTAGCCTAACGCATGAATTATTCTCTCGTCTTCTGTTGTTCTGGATATTTGCGTGCGCAAGAGCCACAAGCAAATCCGTTGCACTACCCACAACTTTTAGGAGCCTTGTTCCGTGTCGATCTGCGCACCTTGCTGTGGGTCTTCGTTTCACAGACTGTGTCCTGGATGGGTGGGAGGGGAGGAGGCGGTGCGGCATTGGCCCTCATGTGCTTCTCGCGAAGCTCGAATGCCAGATCCATGATGAAATCTCTCGTTGGCACTGTCTTAGCGGTGCATTGCGTGAACAAAACATATGCGTTGATTGCAGCCAGGTCAAGAAGGTTGAAGAATACCGCAAGGGGCCAGCGGTGTGAACCTCCTTTCTCCAACCCTGTCACAACCTCCACCGTACGCTCTCTTGTCATCGTATTTACATCAACCTATGGGTAGAATACAATTGATTAGCATTACATCCCCAAATGAAAAACAACAACAAATTTGGTAGTCTGCAAGTGCATGACACGTGTATGGCATGATGTTTAAAATATCGTAATGTGAAACCCACCCTGTTGCTATTATAGAACGTCACGGTCTCCGGTTCTCTCGTTCGGTCGTTCCCGGTGGTGACAGTCGGGTGTATAGTGCTCAGAATACAGACGTTCTTTCTTGGGTTACTTCTGTAAACCGTAAGGGTTGCTTTGTCATGCTTTAGCACGGTAGTGGAGTATAGCTTTGTCTGTGCCTGATTACGCATCACCGGAGGCAGCTCTCGTCCGCAATGACTCACTGCCCCGACCAAGTTGGTTTTGTTGGCAATCAACTTATTTGCTAATGGCAGGGATGTGCAGAACTTGTCCGTAGTGACCGTTCTCCCCGCACCGAGGTAAGGTTCCACAAGCTTCAATGCCACATTTTCAGGCTTCTGAGATTCATCTTCCCCCGAATAAGGAACGACATAAGGAATGACATTTAGCACGTACTTGCTGTCTACGTCAGCGGTCAACGCAAACTTGATGACTTCTCCACTTGAACGGATCCATTGCTCCTCAACAGTGATGTTCAACCCTGGCTTGTAACATGCAATGCAGTTCCGTACAAACGCGTTCCAAACTTCTGAGACCACGGCGAATTTGTTCGAATATGTCCGGGGGCGTATGATCTCTCTGGTGTCAAAACGCAGGTACCGCAAGATTTCTGTGAAGCGGTCCATTGGCATGGTGTCTCGAAAGAAATCTAATTTTAAACATGACCAGTAGCCATCCAAAGACGCTAGTCTATTGCCGTGTAGCCCACGGACATACAGGACCGCAATGAATGCTTCCAATTCCTCCACAGACAAGTCCCATGTTTTGTTTTTTCCTTGCACCCGGTGCGCCTCAGCCACAGTACAGTCCCTGATGCGCTGCAACATTTCCATGTCACACAAACAATGAAAGCTGGCGTAGGCACCGTCGATTCTGTCTTTTGCATATGGTGTAGGGCCTGATTCCACTCTGGTGTCGTTCTGTGTTAATAATCGACCCGTGGCGTTACCAACAGGCTGTTTCACCCAAACTGTGCCGTCCACCCCCGTATTATCTCTCTCCATCTCAGTTGATGACGGCTCCACAGTGGGCAACGTAGGGGCTTTTTTGCGCCCATGTTGACTGTAGCAACTGCGGGAGTTTTGCTGATTGCGTTGTGGTGCCGCTGGCACCCTGGGAGGGTTCCCATACGTCTCACTGTCAGAATCGGAATCTACTGAATAAATGCCATATTTATCATCATAGATCTCTTGATACATCTCATCAAGTTCCCCCCTTGAGTCTGAATCCATGTCATCCAGCTCAAGCACCGCCAAACATTTTAGAACGTCCATTCGCATTTCCCATTTCGCCATTGTAAATTACGCACGCTTCTTTTTTACAGGTCACGTACGGCTCTTCTCCTGCAGGAAGACTCATCTGAATTCAATACCACCAGAGGGGACTTTATACACTATACCCAGACCCACTTCAGTTTAGATATTATAATTAGACTACTGCCCACACAATTGATTGCCCCGCCCACGTCTTCATTCACATTAAAGATGGATAATTAGTAATGGATTGTTCATATTGTTATTAATGTCTCTCACCAATAGCCATCATACAGTGTCCGGCACCCCTCAATGTGATATTATTAGGTGTGGGGAGAAAGGCCGATACTAAATGCTAGAAAATGGTCATTGTCACTATACTTGTCACGCCCTGGCCATAGAGAGGCTTTTATTTTGTATTGTATTTTGTGGGTAGTTATCTTTGTTAGTGGCACTATAGCCTAGTAGGCTTCACGGTCGTTTCTTTGGGTTTTTGTTTTGTTGGCGACATTTACATAAATAAAGAAAAATGTACGCTCACCACGCTGCACCTTGGTCCGGTCATTTCCACGACGACGCCCGAGACAATACTAAGGAGTCAAAACAGCCGAATAATAAGATATTTTTTCGTTTGTGATATTGAAATGATCTAAAACGTCAGCGTCATACAGACGGGAAAATGACAATTACTTTAATTTTATGTTTGTTCTACACTTGTTCTTTATTCAAGGAAAAATCCACTAAAAAAACTATATTTTGGTATTTTTTCCATTTGTCCACCTATCTTTTTTTTGTATTTGGGCAGATATTGAAATATATTTTATCGCAATGATATTGTCTGTATGACTACTAAAACATATAGCCTAACTGAACATTAAAGGAAAACTCCATGCAAAAACTATCTTTTGGTATTTTTTATCATTATACCACTGTTGATACAGTCCCAAAATGTTTTGCATGTCAGCAGTCACGTTTTGCAGATATTGGACTTTCAAGAAGTAAAGTGTCACTTGAGACATCATCATGACACTTTGCTTATGAAAATCCTATATCTTGAAAACTATAAAGGTCATTTGAGGTCCGCGCTCCAGAATTATTACCAACACATTGACTGTCCTGCCCGTGTAAATTGCAGGCTTGACTACTGCTACATGTCTTTTAGAAACCGGTAAGGCCGTCTCTCGTCCTCCTTTAAGTAAATCTGACAACGACGCCATTTTGCTTATCGCCGCCTGCAAACAAAGACTCAAAAGGAAAGTTCCAGTGTTCAGGTCTGCACAGCGTTGGTCCGACCATTCAGAATCCACACTCCAAGATGGTTTTCCAAGACGATTTAGTCAACAACCAACCACCTTACAGATTTTGGTTGGTCATAAATAACCCTTCCAGCTTTGCCTGAAATTAGTACTTAGGCAGCTGTGCCCTACTCCAATAAAGTTTGCAGTTGTGTCTAAAAAAAACACTATTTTGCTCAAAATATTGTTGTTTTTTACACTTTAGTGTGCTCACTTTAAGATATTTAAAGTTGCGTTTCAACAGGAAACGTTTATAAATAGCTGGAGGATACCTTTAAAAACAAAGAGGAAGAGGAGAACATTGGGGATTTAGTTAATAAGCAGGTTAAGGAAAATACAGCTTTCATCCAGAGGGTTCAATGTTCTCCTTTCTAATTAAAGCATAGACTACCACCTGCTGACTTCTATGACATTCAGAGTTAATACTGTACACCCCCCACCCCCATTATAAAGATGACTGATGGTATTCTAATTAAAGTATTTATTTTCCCCGAAAATATGATTCTGCAAACCTAACGAGGTAAAACTAGTTTCTAAGAGTGCACTGTCCTTTACTTATACCAACTAAACAAATCTAGTTCTCTTATCACT
>NC_088410.1:32487755-32582755 GCF_034236695.1 Oncorhynchus nerka
GGTGCTTTATGCCTTTAGACAGTCTCGGAGCAGCAGAGAAGGAGGAAGGGAGGAGGTGAGGGGAAGGATTTCACTGCTCTCCAGAGAGAGAGGTGTGCCCTGATGTATATTCAGCGGTACAGGAAAAGGTGATGAATCTATTGGAAAAATGGCACCTGGATACAATCCTGAAGTAGTGGGGGAGCTCTGCCAAGGAGAAAACATGGGGGCCAAAAGTAGCCCCGGGGCCGGGGCTGGGGGCCAAGTCCCCCCCTCCCAGGAGGCCACAGAAGTGGTGGCCTTTCGGAGCCTTTCAGAGTTGATAGATACAGTTGCTGCATCAGGATAAGTTAGAGGTGGAGGATCATAAAGGATCTCGAAGTGAGCTGTTTCTATAGGTTTTTAGTTGAATAGGTGCATTTATGGAGATGAAGTCCTAGAAAATGTACCTTTCACCGCAGGATCACAGTGGGAAGTGGGAAATGAATGGAGAGACTTATGAAGTGCATGTTTATTCATGGCTATAGACTCTCAAGGACTAACCAATGAGCTGCAATCATAACACCATGAACGTCAGTTCGTCAGAAGTGAACTGTGAGTCAAAGAACTCATCATAGGTCATATTAACGGATATTTTCGAGGACATGCCATGCTCATAGCTCTGAAAGAAATCCAAATACTTCTGAACCTAACAGGTAAGAAAATATATTAGCATAAGAAAACAAACAGATGTAGATCTTACTGATGTAGGATCCCCCTGTTGTTGCTGAGAATTGTCCAGCACAGCAGGAAATGCAAACCTGTAGTGTATTCAAGGTTTTTTTTTAAATTCCACTTTCAAATGTCACACTTGATTTGCCCTAACAAAAAATATATCAACCCCTACAAAAATGTCCATTAATTATAATCGACACAACACTTCTCATTTCCTGTTGTTGAGATCCATCACCTGTATTGATGTGAACACCAGGTCTTTGTCATAAAGTGAAATGAGTTTTCTATTCAGTTTACTAAGCCTCATATATTGGAAGATTCTACAATGAGTCATGGAGTCTGATTAGATATGAATGAACCTTTAGGGACTGTAATGTAGAGGGTGGGAATGTACTGTAGGGAGTAGAGAATATACTGTTGGGAGTAAGGAATGTACTGTAGAGGGTGGGGAATGTACTATAGGGAGTAGAGAATATACTGTTGGGAGTAAGGAATGTACTGTAGAGGGTGGGGAATGTACTGTAGGGAGTAGAGAATACACTGTTGGGAGTAAGGAATGTACTGTAGAGGGTGGGGAATGTACTGTAGGGAGTGGGGAATGTACTGTAGGGAGTAGGAAATGTACTGTTGGGAGTGGGGAAAGTACTGTAGGGAGTAAGGAATGTACTGTAGGGAGTAGGAAATGTACTGTTGGGAGTGGGGAAAGTACTGTAGGGAGTAAGGAATGTACTGTAGGGAGTAAGGAATGTACTGTAGGGAGTAGGAAATGTACTGTTGGGAGTGGGGAAAGTACTGTGGGGAGTAAGGAATGTACTGTAGGGAGTAAGGAATGTACTGTAGGGAGTAAGGAATGTACTGTAGGGAGTAGGAAATGTACTGTAGGGAGCAGGAAATGTACTGTTGGGAGCGGGGAAAGTACTGTAGGGAGTAAGGAATGTACTGTAGGGTGTAAGGAATGTACTGTAGGGAGTAAGGAATGTACTCTAGGGAGTGGGTAATGTACTGTAGGGAGTAGGGAATTACTGTAGGGAGTAGGGAATTACTGTAGGGAGTGGGTAATGTACTGTAGGGAGTAGGGAATGTACTGTACGGAGTAGGGAATGTACTTTGGGGAGTAGGGAATGTACTGTGGGGAGTGGGGAATGTACTGTGGGGAATGGGGAATGTACTGTAGGGAGTGGGGAATGCACTGTGGGGAATGGGGAATATACTGTAGGGAGTAAGGAATGTACTGTGGGGAGTAGGAAATGTATTGTAGGGAGTGGGTAATGTAGTGTAAGGAGTAGGGAATGTACTGTAGGGAGTGGGTAATGTACTGCAGGGAGTAAGGAATGTACTGTACGGAGTAGGGAATGTACTGTACGGAGTAGGTAATGTACTGTGGGGAGTGGGGAATGTACTGTACAGAGTAGGGAATGTACTGTAGGGTGTGGGTAATGTACTGTAGGGAATGTACTGTAGGGAGTGGTGAATGTACTGTAGTGGTAGGGAATGTACTGTAGGGAGTGGGGAATGAACTGTACAGAGTAGGGAATGCACTGTAGGGAGTGGGTAATGTACTGTAGGGAGTAGGGAATGTACTGTAGGGAGTAGGGAATTACTGTAGGGAGTGGGTAATGTACTGTAGGGAGTAGGGAATGTACTGTACGGAGTAGGGAATGTACTTTGGGGAGTAGGGAATGTACTGTGGGGAGTGGGGAATGTACTGTAGGGAGTGGGGAATGCACTGTGGGGAATGGGGAATGTACTGTAGGGAGTAAGGAATATACTGTGGGGAGTAGGGAATGTACTGTAGGGAGTGGGTAATGTACTGTAGGGAATGTACTGTAGGGAGTGGTGAATGTACTGTAGGGGTAGGGAATGTACTGTAGGGAGTGGGGAATGAACTGTACAGAGTAGGGAATGCACTGTAGGGAGTGGGTAATGTACTGTAGGGAGTAGGGAATGTACTGTAGGGAGTGGGTAATGTACTGTAGGGAGTAGGGAATGTACTGTAGGGAATGTACTGTATGGAGTAGGGAATGTACTGTACGGAGTAGGGAATGTACTGTTGGGAGTGGGGAATGTACTGTACAGAGTGGGGAATGTACTGTAGGGAGTGAGTATTGTACTGTAGGGAGTGGTGAATGTACTGTAGGGAGTAGGGAATGTACTGTAGGGAGTAGGGGAATGTACTGTACAGAGTAGGGAATGTACTGTAGGGAGTGGGGAATGCACTGTAGGGAGTAGGGAATGCACTGTAGGGAGTGGGGAATGTGTTTTAGGGAGTAGGGAATGTACTGTAGGGAATGGGGAATGTTCTGTAGGGAGTAGGGAATGTATTGTAGGGACTAGGGAATGCACTATAGGGACTAGGAAATGTATTGTAGGGACTAGGGAATGTTCTGTAGGGAGTAGGGAATGTATTGTAGGGACTAGGGAATGTATTGTAGGGACTATGGAATGTTCTGTAGGGAGTAGGGAATGCACTGTAGGGACTAGGGAATGCACTGTAGGGACTAGGGAATGTTCTGTAGGGAGTGGGAATGTACTTTAGGTAGTAGGGAATGTACTGTAGGGAGTGGGTAATGTTCTGTAGGGAGTAGGGAATGTATTGTAGGGACTAGGGAATGCACTATAGGGACTAGGAAATGTATTGTAGGGACTAGGGAATGTTCTGTAGGGAGTAGGGAATGTATTGTAGGGACTAGGGAATGTATTGTAGGGACTAGGGAATGTTCTGTAGGGAGTAGGGAATGCACTGTAGGGACTAGGGAATGCACTGTAGGGACTAGGGAATGTTCTGTAGGGAGTGGGAATGTACTTTAGGGAGTAGGGAGTGTATTGTAGGGACTAGGGAATGTTCTGTAGGGAGTGGGAATGTACTTTAGGGAGTAGGGAGTGTATTGTAGGGACTAGGGAATGTTCTGTAGGGACAGCAGATCATGTCCTACTCCAACCGTGTCTCAGATTTGTACTTTCAAAGGATTGAGAAAAAAAGTATTTTTTAAGACGGCAGATGTGAGGTCAAATGATTGCATCCCTGCAGGAGAGGGAAGTTCTTTGTCAAGTGAATTAGTTGTTGGAAGTGTTATGTTGAGTGAAGAACACTCTATTAATCCATACAAGAAGATGGAAATGTGTCTTGTGCTTTTCCCCAACCCCTTCGGTAAACACACTTAAGGTTGAAGAGGCTGGAGCAGCCGAAGTGAAGCACCCAATGCCTTTCGCCAGATTTCTCCCTGTCAGCAGTGGGATTCATACCAACAACCCTCTGGTTGCTTGGCTGCTTCTCTAACCTCGAGGCTATTGATTACAAATGTTGGCTGGCTTAAGACTTGAGATGCTCTATATTGATGCTGCTGACAGACATGCCAGGAAGGTTTTCGTCCTATCGTGCACCTTCAACTTGGTCACCCACGATGGACCCATAGATTTTTGAGCTGGCAGCATTGTTGTAAGGTGCTGTGAGTAAAGTAGAGTGTTGAACAGTAGTTTTCTGTCCGAGCTACTAATCCTCGCAGGTAAAATGTGCAACCTCACTTCCTGAGTGTATCTTTGAGGTATACTGTATTTGTCTTTCCTCACCTGATATCTGTGTTATGGAGAAACAGAGAACAAACAGAGGCCTGAGAACAAAAAGTTGTATGACCAACAAACAATGGAATGCAGAAATGCCGTAGAAATAACAAGATTAGAAAAACAATAGCAAACATAGATTTTTCATTAGAACAGATACCAAAACATTTTCTCAAAAGATACTGCAGGGGAATTGATTTTATATTCTTGGAGTATGCATAGTAAATCATTGGGACATGTTGGGAATGGGTGGTATGGTTCAGTTCATCTGTATGGAGCTAATCATGACAAGATGGCAAAGAGTCTACATATAGGGTTACTGATGGACAACAAGGCCAGTTTCCTTTCTTCATTCATAACTTCTCTAGTCCACTCTTTAAAGGGATAGTGTGAGATTCTGGCAATAAAGCTGTTTTTCTACTTACCCAGAGTCAGATGAACTCAGTTTGAAGGATGTTGAAGGTAGTTTTTTGAGGCGTTTGAAGATAGTTTGCATTAGTGTTAGCGCTAGCTGTACTGGTAGACTTCCAGTCATTGCGCTATTGCTAGTTAGCGTATCACTTTCAGATCCTTCAAACTGCATGAAATTTGACACTCTGGGTAAGTATACAATTGCCAGAATCTTGCACCGTCCCTTTAATTTCTGGATGAGTTGGTTCTCAGCTCATCTGTCACTTTGAATGAGAGATTGCCACAAGTAAACTCCATTAAGACATTTACTAGCCATACAGTAGGCTGTGGTGTAGAGTATCTACAGCATGTGGATCCCCATGATAATTCTAATGATAACGATATGTGTTCATGATAACGATATGTGATATTTATTTCATTTCATTTAACCTTTATTTAACTAGGTAAAAATGCCCATAAGGATATGTGATCATGATGGTAATGTTTTTCATGATCATGATCAGTGATCATGATAATGCAAAAAATTATATGTGGTTGTGATAATGATGTGTTACAATGAGAATGACATGTGAGAAGGATAATGTGTTAATGATATGTGAGAAGGATAATGTGATAATGATATGTGATAATGATATTGCATCCTCACCTGGAAAGTACTGTAGCAACGCACATGACTCATCCACCTGAGGATCTCTCCTTTTCATCCATCAATTTCCTGTATTTCAGCCATCTATTTCCTGTGTTTCAGCCATTGATTTCCTGTGTTTCAGCCATCTATTTCCTGTGTTTCAGCCATCTATTTCCTGTGTTTCAGCCATTGATTTCCTGTGTTTCAGCCATCTATTTCCTGTGTTTCAGCCATTGATTTCCTGTGTTTCAGCCATCTATTTCCTGTGTTTGAGGGGTGCAAAATCCACTTGTCACTTAAATCTCACCGGGTTGATTGCTTTCATTTTTGCTCTGGCGACTCTTCCCCACTCTAGCTTATGCCATTGGTTTTTTCCTGTTATACTGGTTTTGGTAAGAATTCAGGGTTACATTTATCACTTCAGGGTACAATATCACTTGTTTTTCTTGTGATGCATTCATATACTATTGTCTTAGTATATCAGGTATTTTTAAAATACTCTGTGATACAAAAATGAACAGTATATGCGCCTCAGTTGGATATATGACGTGTTCAAGGGCTAGTGGGTCAAAAAATTCAAGTTCCTCGGCGTACACAACTCCTAGGAGCGGAAATGGTCAAACCACATGCCTTTCCTAGACGGCCCTCACAATGTTCTACGGGGCCACCATCGAGTGCACACTGTGTCGGGCTGCATCGCAGCCTGGTACGACAACTCCACCGCCGCTGACTGTAAGGCAGAGGATGGTACGCTGCAGCCGAACGCACCATTGGGTGCACACTGCCTGGCCTCCAGGACACCTACAACACCAAGTGTCGCAGGAAGGCCAAGAAGATCATCAGCGCTTCCATCACTCAGATGTGGGCAGTACAGGAGCATCATGGGTAAAATGAACAGACTGGCTAATAGCTTCTACCCCCAGACCATCAGGCTGCTAAGTAGCCACCCTCTCAACGGACAATTACCCTGCCCACACCCCATTGGACATCTATATTCATCACTGTCACAGTTGTAAATATGTGCATATTATTATTATTTATTAATTGTTTCATTCACACCTGCACTGTTGGAGCTCGGAGCTGAAGTACACTGCAACTACATCTGTGACCCTGTACATGTGACTAAATACACATCTAGTCGGAACTAGGAAACTCAGAAATGTCTGACTTGTGAACGCGGCATAAGTACTGTATAACTACAACCAGTTAGCAAGTCGGACATTTCAGAGTTTCCTAATTCCGACTAGCATGTGAATGCGGCAATGGCTGAATATAAAAACAGTAAGGACACCTGTTCTTTCCATGACATAGACTGACCAGGTGAATCCATTCCATTTCATTTCAATCCAGCTATCCGAGCAGCTAACCGATCGCTGCAGCTGTACATAGTCTATTGGTAAATAGCCCACCCATTTTCACCTACCTCATTCCCATACTGTTTTTATACTGTTTTTTTATTTATTTATTTACTTTTCTGCTCTTTTGCACACCAATATCTCTACCTGTACATGACCATCTGATCATTTATCACCCCAGTGTTAATCTGCAAAATTGTATTATTCGCCTACCTCCTCATGCCTTTTGCACACATTGTATATAGACTGCCCATTTTTTTTTTCTACTGTGTTATTGACTTGTTAATTGTTTATTCCATGTGTAACTCTGTGTTGTCTGTTCACACTGCTATGCTTTATCTTGGCCAGGTCGCAGTTGCAAATGAGAACTTGTTCTCAACTAGCCTACCTGGTTAAATAAAGGTGAAATAAATAAATAAATAAAAAATTTGAAAGCTATAATCCCTTATTGATGTCACTTGTTAAATCCACTTCAATCAGTGTCGATGAAGGGGAGGAGACAGGTTAACGAAGGATTTTTAAGCCTTGAGACAATTCAGACATGGATTGTGTATGTGTGCCATTCAGAGGGTGAATGGGCAAGACAATATATTTAAGTGCCTTTGAATGGGGTATGGTAGTAGGTGCCAGGCGCACTGGTTTGTGTCAAGAACTGCAACACTGCTGGGTTTTTTACACTCAACACTTTCCCGTGTGTATTAAGAATGTTCCCCATCCAAAGGACATCCAGCCAACTTGACACAACTGTGGAAAGCATTGGAGTCAACATGGGCCAGCATCCCTGTGGAATGCTTTTGCCACCTTGTAGAGTCCATGCCCCGATAAATTGAAGCTGTTCTGAGGGCAAAAGGGGAGAGGTGCAGCTCAACATTAGGAAGGTGTTCCTAATGTTAGGTATACTCAGTGTATACTGGGTGTATTTGAATACATTAATAAATTAACATAAAGGGGTGGAACAGGGCTTCAACCACCAAAAACAGCGCTCACCTGGCTGTCTAGACTGCCTTATTAATTACTGTTGTTGTCACGTTCTCTTGCATAATTCAACAAGTGTGTCAAGAGAGAGATACCCACGTGATTTAAAATCAAAATGCTTGGCCCTAGATTACACGCATCTATACATACTGTACATTGTTTGCAAGATCAGAGCATCTAATGTTTTAACATTTCAACTGTATTAAATCATTACTTTTTTCAATTGCACAAAAAATCAACACCCACCAAAATAAATGTCTCTTTCCTCTCTAACTAGTGTCAAGATGGTGGGTTAAATCCCTGTGACATGCCATGTCAACATGCCATGTCACTGGTATACTCCAATCGAGATGGCCGCCCGTTGCAATCTCAACCACCGTTTCTCAACTTCAACACTTTAGACAACAAGGCATTATTCTGGGAGTGTCAGACAGAGCTCCAGCAAACCTAACCACAGCAGACCTGTGAATCTCCCTGCATCATTGGAGAGACACAAGGGATGGCAGCAGTGAAAACTGCAAAATGGGAGTACATTCGGCTAGTGTGATAAAGAGCCAAGGCTGAGTCACCAGGTTACAGAGAGAGGGGCCCTCACTAATCTTCCAGCCCAGAGCAGTGGAGGGTGTCTTCAGCTGGAGGTGCGAGGGCCATGAACATGTCCCAGTAACGGGGGCAGATAAACCAGGCTGCATCTGTTTTTCAGTTAGTCTAATCTCTGCTATGCACAGACGGAGATAAACAGGCAGGCAGACTCTCTGTCTCTCTCTTGCTCTATTTCTCTCTGTCTTAGTCTTTCTCTGTGTGTCTTTCTCTCTCTCTCTCTCTCTCTCTCTCTCTCTCTCTCTCTCTCTCTCTCTGTCTCTCCTCCTCTCTCTCTTCCTCTCTGTCTCAGTCTTTCTTTCTCTTTTTCTCTCTGTCCTGACCTACAAACGCTGAGAAGGAGGATATAGTATATCAGTAGACTACAAAGCTAGAGAGCTACTCCCTCCAGTTAGATGTCATAATTGGTAAATGTCAAAAGTATGCTAAGAAGTTTTAGTGGCTCCTCTTTGATTACATCTAACTCTTGTCACCACTAAGGGCCTCGAATCGAGGCCACTGATGATCTGGATTCATAAATAGTATTTATTTTCTTGAGCATTTGATTCAGCCTGTCTGGAGTAAAGCTGACCGGAGCAGGTCTTCCTCTAGGATTTTGCCTGTGCTTTTAACTTGCTTTTAATCCTGAAAAAGGTCCCGGTTTTTGCCCATGTCCGCATACTAATAACATGATGCAACCCCAACCATGTTTAAAAATAAGGAGGCGGTTACTCAGTCATGTGTTATGTTGGATATTCCCCAAACACAAGACTTTGCATTTAGGCCAAAAGGTGTATTATTTTGCCGTATTTTGGATCACTTTGTCATTTATGTTATTATTGTAGAGTCACTACAATGTTGTTGATTCCTCCTCAGTGTTCTGACATTTACATTTACATTTAAGTCATTTAGCAGACGACATCACAGACATTGAACTCCGTTCCTATTTTAAAATCACTAATGGTCTCATGGTGACATCCCTGGGCAGTTTCCTTCCTATCCCGCAGCTCAGTTCAGAGGACGACTGTATCTTTGATGTGTCTGGGTGGTTAAATACATAATCCACAGCATAATTATTAACTTGACCATGCTTAAAGAGATATTCAATGTCTGATTTGATATTGTTACACATTTATCAATCACTTCCCTTCTTTATGAAACTTTCAAAAAGCACCCTGGTCTTTGTAGTTGAATCTGTGCTTGAAATTCAATACTTAACTGAGGGACCTTACAGATGTTGTATGGAGGACAGCGGAAGAGGTAGTCATTCAAATATCATGTCAACCCCTATTATCAAATCAAATCAAACTTTATTTGTCACATGCACCGAATACAAGTGTAGACTTTACCGTGAAATGCTTACTTACAAGCACTTAACCAACAGTGCAGTTCAAGAAGAAGAAAATATTTACCAAGTAGACTAAAATGAAAAGTAATCATAAAAAGTAACACATGAAAAACAATAACAAGGCTATATAGAGGGGGACCGGTACCAAGTCAGTGTGCGGGGATATAGGCTAGTTGAGTTAATCTGTACATGTAGGTGAGGGCGAAATGACTATGCATAGGTAACAAACAAACAGCGAGTAGCAGCAGTGTACAAAAGGGAGGGAGGGGAGGGGGCGTCAATGTAAATTGTCCGGTGGCGATTTTATGAATTGTTCAGCAGTCTTATGGCTTGGGGGTAGAAGCTGTTGAGGAGCCTTTTGGTCCTAAATTTGGCACTCCGGTACCGCTTGCCGTGCAGTAGCACAGAAAACAGTCTATAACTTGGGTGACTGGAGTCTCTGACAATTTTATGGGCTTTCCTCTGACACCGCCTATTATATAGGTCCTGGGTGGCAGGAAGCTTGGCCCCGGTGATGTACTGGGCCATTTGCACTAGCCTCTGAGGCTGAGCAATTGCCATACCAGGTAGTGATGCAACCGGTCAGGATGCCCTCAATGGTGCAGCTGTAGAACCTTTTGAGGATCTGGGGACCCATGCCAAATCTTTTCAGTCTCCTGAGGGGGAAAAGGTTTTGTCGTGCCCTCTTCACGACTGTCTTGGTATGTTTGGCCCATGATAGTTCGTTGGTGATGTGGACACTAAGGAACTTGAAACTCTCGACCCGCTCAACTACAGCCCCGTTGATGTTAATGGAGGCCGGTTAGGCCCACCTTTTCCTGTAGTCCACGATCAGCTACTAGTCTTGCTCACATTGAGAGAGAGGTTGTGGTTCTGGCACCACACTGCCAGTTCTCTGACCCCTATAGGCCGTCTCATCGTTGCGGGTGATCAGGTCAGCAAACTTATTGATGGTGTTGGAGTCGTGTTTAGCCACGCAGTCGTGGGTGAACAGGGAATACAGGAGGGGAGTAAGTACACACCCCTGAGGGGCCCCAGTGTTAAGGATCAGTGTGGCAGATGTGTTGTTGCCTACTCTTACCACCTGGGGGCAGCCCATCAGGAAGTCCAGGATCCAGTTGCAGAGGGAGATGTTTAGTCCCAGCGTCCTTAGCTTAGTGATGAGCTTCGTGGGCACTATGGTGTTGAACGCTGAGCTGTAGTCAATGAATAGCATTCTCACATTGGTGTTCCTTTTGTCCAGGTGAGAAAGGGCAGTGTGGAGTGCAATAGAGATTGAGTCATCTGTGGATCTGTTGGGGCAGTATGCGAATTGGAGTAGGTCTAGGGTGTCAGGGAGGATGCTGTTGATGTGAGCCATGACCAGCCTTTCAAAGCACTTCATGGCTATAGACGTGAGTGCCACGGGGCGGTAATCATTTAGGCAGGTTACTTTCGCTTCCTTGGGCACAGGGACTATGGTGGTCTGCTTGAAACATGTAGGTATTACAGACTCAGTCAGGGAGAGGACAGCTCTAGCCTTTAGCTCAGTGCGGATGCTGCCTGTAATCCATGGTTTATGGTTGAGGTATGTATGTACAGTCACGGTGAGGAAAACGTCATCGATGCACATAATGAGGCAATGACTGATGTGGTGTACTCCTCAATGCCATCGGAGGAATCCCGGAACGTGTTCCAGTCTTTGCTAGCAGACTTAGCATCTGCTTCCTCTGATCACTTTTTTATTGATCTAGTCACTGGTGCTTCCTGCTTAATTGTTGCTTGTAAGCAGGAATCAGGAGGATAGAATTCTGGTCAGATTTGCCAAATGGAGGGCGAGGAAGAGCTTTGTATACGTCTCTCTGTGTGGAGTAAAGGTGGTCCAGAGTTATTTTTCTTCAGGTTGCACATTTAACATGCTGATAGAAATTTGGTAAAACGGATTTAAGTTTCCCTGTATTAAAGTCCCCGACTACTAGGAGCACCGCCTCTGGGTGAGCGTTTTCTTGTTTGCTTATGGCAGAATACAGCTCAGTCAATGCTGTCTTAGTGCCAGCCTCTGACTGTGGTGGTATGTAAACGGCTACAAAGAATACAGATGAAAACTCCCTCGGTAGGCAGTGTGGTCTACTCTACCTCAGGCGACTTCCTTAGATATCGTGCACCAGCTGTTGTTTACAAAAATAAATAGACTGCCACCCCTTGTCCCTTTGGTAGTTTAATCTTCCGTGTAACTCGTAGATTTTATTCTCCAAAGATTGCTCGTTTGCTAGCAGAATGGAGGATAGTGGGGGTTTATTCGATCGCCTACGAATTCTCAGAAGGAAGCCCAGCCTTCAGCCCCTCTATCTCCACCTCCTCTCCACGCAGATCACGGGATCAGGGCCTGTTCCTGAAGAAGCAGTATATCCTTTGCGTCGGGCTCGCCAGAGTCATAAAAGGGAGAAAAAAAAGGATTCTGCTTGTCTGCGGTGAGTAATCGCAATCCTGATGTCTATAAGATATTTTCGGTCATAAGAGACGATAGCGGCAACATTATGTACAAAATAAGTTTTAAAAAAAAGTTACAAACAAAGCAAATAAACAAACAAAAAATACAATCGGCTGAGGGCACGTAAAACTTCTGCCTTCTTCTCCGGCGCCATCTTACTAATAGAATCAATGGAAACAGGATACACCCGAGCTCATTTTTGCATCTCATAGCAAAGGGTCTGAATACTTATGTAAATAAGGTATCTCTGTATTTTATATTTAATACATTTGCAAAGATTTCGCAAAACCTGTTTTCACTTTGTCATTTTGGGGTGTGTAGATTGCTGATGTAACGATGTGCGTTGAGAGTCGGGAAGCAAGTTCAGGGAGTGAGTGTTTTAATAAACAAACATAATACAAAACATAACATAATACAAAACAAGGAAACATGAACAACGCACAGACCAGAAACCGAAACAATGACGCCTGGGGAAGGAACCAAAGGGAGTGACATATATAGGGCAAGTAATCAAGGAAGTGATGGAGTCTAGGTGAGTCTGACGACATGCAGGTGCGCGTAACGATGGTGACAGGTGTACGCCATAATGAGCAACTTGGTGACCGAGAGGCCGGAGAGGGTGCACACGTGACAGCTGGGGATAATTTATTTAATCCATTTTAGGGTAAGGCTGCAACGTAACAAAATGTAGAAAAGTCAAGGGGTCTGAATATTTTCCGAAGGCACTCTACATTTCAAAGCCCTAGTTCTATTCACAGTCTTTGGTAAAGAGACACGATTCAGTTACAGTCCATTTTAGGCCACCTTCTGACTTTGATGGATGAATTTGTCCTAAAATGGACACCGTAGAGGAATGAATTCTGTATTGTTAGCTTAACTTCATTACTGGACCCTTGTTCTTTTTAATTATGAATTGGTACTTTGTATGGACTAGACCTTCCATTTATTTTATCTAAACATAATTACATATGTATTAATAGCAAGTCTCTCACTCAATGTTTATCGCTGCCTGTTTCATTGGACATCAGTCTTAATCTGAGCAAAACTCTCTCAATTTACAAATCATTAATCTGCACAAAAACATATTTTGTGGTTGACGATTCAAAAGAATTCAAATCATTGCAAAGTATTTCTTGATTAAATTAGTATGCTAATGTGATTGCTAATGTGTCCTTGTTTTATGGTGATTGAGGACTATCCAAACCATTAATGTCGTTTCAGAGTCCGCGCCTTGATACACACATTTGAATTGGGAAATCGCATGAATGAGTATCATATTATTGCAAAGTCATTTGCAGGAGGAGGATGATACAGAATACCTTTACTCACATGCAGTATGTGCCTCTGCACCGAGGACAGAATACCTTTAGTCACGAGTGGCAGGCAGTACGCTCCTCTACACTGAGGACAGAATAGCTTTATGGCACAACATGAAAACAGTTCCAAGGCCAGTGCTTCAAAATCTAAATTCTTACAACAAAGCATTTCTCTCTCGCTGGTCGTCTTTCTCTCTCCATGCCAACCCACTCAATGTGAATGAGAAAACCTGCGATGCTTCTTCATCTATCCACGTATTTAGATATTTGTAGCCCTATCTATACACAAGCATAGACGTCTTGCTTATATCTCTTAGCCCACAAGACTTGCCAGGAAAGATTCAAACAACTTGGTTTTAAAGATTTTGCAGACAACATGTCTGACCTAAATAAGATCAAGTTGAAAGGGTTGAGCAGACCCAGTGGGCAAAACTGGCTGAATCAATGTTGTTTCCACGTCATTTCAACAACAAAAATCTATGTGATGACGTTGATTTGCAAAGAAATCATCAACGTAAGAACATTTAGTCTCATTTTCACCCAACTTTGAACCTAAATCCAATGACATGCTAAATTTCTTTAGTTGATTTCACGTTTAATTCATGTTAGTTGACAACTAAATCACAACTAGACATTGAACTTACGCCCAGTGGAGACTTGTGTCTTCTAAGAACAAATGTCTTGGGACCCAATTTGTTTCGGCTTGCTCTGGACTCCCTCCCATTGTTCCTACTTTCTGTAATGGAATGAAATAGGTTTAGATGGCTCACTTAATTCAGTTTCCCATCTTTATCTCCTCACTGGAATCAAACGTTCACTGTGGATTGTGCCCACCTACACATGTACCGTAACCTCCGTTTCCTCTAACCAGTTATTGAACAGAGTTCAAAAGAGTTAAAACAATACTGGAAGCTGAAGATTCAGTTTAAAACAATTCGGAACATGCAATATGAAGACCAACTAGTCTTCAAGAACTCTAAAACTGTCAGATAGAGAATGTAAAAAACTGTCAGACTAGACTGAGGAAAAGTTGCTAACAGTACCAGCCAGCCACCCAGCCACTCGGTCAGCCATCCAGTCTGCCAACCAGCTGGTCGGTGGTGCCAAAGGAAGACATGACGTGGAAGCAAACGAAGTCCGGCAGATGCATATCATAAAGGTCTGGTCCGTGATCCAAATGGCACCCTATTTCTTATATACTGTAGTGCACAACTTTTGACCAGATCCGTACAGGCACAGGTTAAAAGTAGTTCACTAAATAGGGAATATAGTACCATTTGGGATGCAGACCAGGAGTATAGCTGGCCATTAAAAGATGTTGCCATTACTTACCTCACTCCCAGTCTGAGCTGAGTGATATTGATGGGCCGTATTGACAGGACCTTACCATCCTGCTTGTGTGGGGATGATTGATCTAGAAGGGGAGAGATCATTTTCAGGCTTCACTGTCTTCCCCCCGGTGACTTCACTTACCCAAGCCTCACACTTGGGTGATCTATCTCTTCAAAGGCAGTCTCCCTGAGAGAGGGAGAGAGTTCAGGGATTATCAGAGGGATCTGTATCTCTCCCTCTCTTTTTTATCTCTCTCTCTCTATCTCTGTGTGGCTCTCTCTCTGGCTCTCTCTCTCTGTCTGTCAGTTTGTCTATCTCTCTCGTTTTCACTTTCTATCTTTCTCTCTCTCCCTCTCTCAGGTCTCCTGGAGATAAGGCTCACTGGAAGGTTCACTAAAAACTTGGCCTTGGATTAAACAAGAAATCAAGGCTGGATATAGTTGCCATTTTGAAGAAACATTTTGTGAAAAGAGAATTTGCTGTGACTGTTGAGAAAGAGGGAGAGGGGGGCGAGAGAGAGAGAGATGGAGAGAGGGACTTATGTAGACAGATAGATGCTTGTATGCTAGAAATGTAGATGTGTCCCTCAGAGCTCATACTGTAGTAGTTAATTGTCTTCAAATCCATGTTAATTTGAAATGAACCGAAGAAAATACATCTCTTGTTACACTATACAGCATGGATTAGAAGGCTCTATAATGAATAGTTTTTAAATAGAATAAGGTTGAAATGGTGTGGAAACAACATTGATTCAACCAGTGTGTGCCCAGTGCGCAACTCCAGATCTACACAGAGCTGTTCTGATGTACAATGAGTGTACAAAACATTAGGAACACCTGCTCTTTCCATGACATAGACTGACCAGGTGAATCCAGGCGAAAGCTATGATCGCTTATTGATGTCACCTGTTAAATCCACTTCAATCAGTGTAGATGAAGGGGAGGAGACAAGTTAGAGAAGGATTTTTAAACCTTGAGATGTGTGCCATTCAGAGGGTGAATGGGAAAGACAAAAGATTTGAGTGCCTTTGAACGGGGTATGCCGGTAGGTGCCAGCAGCATCAGTTTGAGTGTGTCAAGAACTGCAACACTGCTGTTTTTTTCACGCTAAACAGTTCTCCGTGTGCATCAAGAATGGTCCACCACCCAAAGGACATCCAGACCATTTGGAACAACTGTGGGAAGCATTGGAGTCAACATGGACCAGCAGTTCTGTGGGCAAAATGGGGTGTTCCTAATGTTTTCTGTATGTGTGATGTGAATGATATTTCAATTACAGTGTGAGCTTATCTCCTTTTTTGTAATCATGTCTCATAATAGTCTATTATCCATGGTTTGAACATGTTTTTCATGCTTGATTATTAAACAGGATTTCAAGGCTCCACGGGAGGCAGCTCACCCGGCAGCGACAAATGAAGCAGAGAATTGAGAATTGATTTCTTATTTGCCAAAAGAAAAAAACACAACACCCACGGCTTCCAAGGCCAAATCAAGACCACAGAAAATACTGATCCAATCTTAGAAAATACATGACGACTTTATCACAAAAGCTGTCATTTGTCGTATTTCATCATATTTCATAAAAGTTTGTTTGCGCAGAGAAATGTGACAGTGCCACTGCTTTCTCCCTCAACTCTTTTGTTTGGCTTCACGTTGGAGGAAGGGTTGTCTCTGTGGGGAGGGACCTAACCACATACAGGGGAATAGAGACGCTGTCAGCTTCACACTCATAGTCGGAATTATAAACCCAGTAGGACCTTGCCATCTTTTGATTATTATTCTTTATGACACTGAGCTGCCACCCGCCTTCTGACACCACACACACACACACACACACACACGCACACACACACACACACACACACACACACACACACACACACACACACACATATATTAGAACAAATATTATGGTTAAACTAAATATACTAACTAATTAAAAATATATATATTTTTGGAAACAAAAATTAAAACTGAATAATCAGTGTAAATTATATCATATACCAAAATTATGATATAATTTACACTGATTATTCATTTTTTTTATGTTGGCTGGGCCAATTGTGCACCACAGCGTTGTCCTGGTTTGACCGGGGTAGGCCGTCATTGTAAATAAGAATTTGTTCTTAACTGACTTGCCTAGTTAGATAAAGGTTCAATTTAAAGAAAAAATGTGTAATAAATAGGACTGGTGGAGTCATGTCACACATGTCGTTAACAAAAATACTTGGAAATGTCTGCTCTATCCAAAAACAAACTGATTCTAGAATTACCACAAAAATGGAGGAGGCATTTTGTATGGAACTTGTCTGTCGGCCCTGCATTAAAGATCAAAATTGGCTAAAGATAATTGTGGTAAATAAAAAAGTATACTAGTTTCGTTTAAGGACCAAAAAATTGACAGCTGCGCCTTAGAGGTTGCAAAATAGTTGGGATGACATTCTCGATGTACCGATTCCTATCAGGAATCAAGGTAAGACCCAGATGCAGACTGTCGAAGTAACAATGTTTTTATTAAGGCACAAGGCAAGACCCAGATGCAAACACAGGAGGCAGATGGTTGGAGTCATAAAATGTTTATTAATCCAAAGGAGTAGGCAAGAGAATGGTCGTGGACAAGAGAAAAATGTCAAAACCAGATCAGAGTCCAGAGTCAGGCAGGGGTCAGAACCGCAAGGACTATAAAAGAGAATAGAAAAGGAGTACGGGAAAAACACGCTGCTTGACTTGATTAAACATATAAGACAAACTGGCACAGAGAGACAGGAAACACAGGGATAAATACACCAGAGAAAATAAGCACCTGGAGGGGCTGGAGACAATCACAAGAACAGGTGAAACAGATCAGGGCGTGACAGTTTATTGTAGCAACAGGAGCAGGCAAAGACAGGTCAAAGCAGGCAAGGGTCGAAGATCCAGGGTAAGGCAAAGGTACAGGACGGCAGGCAGATTCAGGGTCAGAGACAGGCAGAGTTCAGTAATCCAGAGGTGGAGCAAAGTTACAGGATGTCAGGCAGGCTCAGGGTCCGGCACAGAGGTCAGGCGGGTGGGTACAGGGTCAGAACATGCAAAGGTCAAAAACCAGGAGGACGAGGAAAGAGAGGCTGGGAAACAATAGGAACTGACAGGAAAATGCTGGTTAACTTGAACGAACAAGACGAACTGGCAACAAACAGACAGAGAACACAGGTCTAAATACACAGGGGATAATTGGAAAGAAGGGCGACCACCTGGAGGTAGGTGGAGACAAGCACAAGTTCAGGTGAAACAGATCAGGGCATGACAGATCCCATGGCACATGGTTTATGAACAAAATGTATAGTTTTTAAACCATCTCCATAGCGTAACTCTGGAGCTCTGTCAGAGTGACCATCAGGTTCTTGGTCACCTCACTGACCAAGACACTTCTCCCTCGATTGCTCAGTTTGGCCGGGCTGCCCGCTCTAGGAAGAGTCTTGGTTCCAAACGTCTTCCATTTAAGAATGATGGAGGCCACTGTGTTCTTGGGACCTTAATGCTGCAGAAATGTTTTGGTACTCTTCCCCAGATCTGTGCCTCGACACAATCCTGTCTCGGAGCTCTACAGACAATTCCTTCAACCTCATGGCTTGGTTTTTGCTCTGACATGCACTGTCAACTGTAGGACCTTATATACAGTTGAAGTCGTAAGTTTACATACACTTAGGTTGGAGTCATGAAAACTCGTTTTTTCAACCACATCTCTTGTTAACTAACTATAGTTTTGGCAAGTCGGTTAGGACATCTACTTTGTGCATGACACAAGTCATTTTTCCAACAATTGTTTACAGACAGATTATTTCACTTGTAATTCACTGTATCACAATTCCAGTGGGTCAGAACTTTACATACACTATGTTGACTGTGCCTTTAAACAGCTTGGAAAATTCCAGAAAATGATGTCATGGCTTTAGAAGCTTCTGAGACGCTAGTTGACATAATTTGAGTCAATTGGAGGTGTACCTGTGGATGTATTTCAAGGCCTACCTTCAAACTCAGTGCCTTTTTTCTTGAGAATATCATGGGAATATCAAAAGAAATCAGCCAAGACCTCAGAAAAATAATTGTCGACCTCCACAAGTCTGGTTCATCCTTGGGAGCAATTTCCAAATGCCTGAAGGTATCACATTCATCTGTACAAACAATAGTACGCAAGTATAAACACCATGGGACCACGCAGCAGTCATACCGCTCAGGAAGGAGACGTGTTCTGTCTCCTAGATTTACGTGCTTTGGTGCGAAAAGTTCAAATCAACCCCAGAACAACAGCAAAGGACCTTGTGAATATGCTGGAGGAATCCAGTACAAAAGTATCTATATCCACAGTAAAACGAGTCCTATATCGACATAAGCTGAAAGACCGCTCAGCAAGGAAGAAGCCACTGCTCCAAACCACCATAAAAAAAGTAAAATGCACATGGGGACAAAGATTGTACTTTTTGTAGAAATGTCCTCTGGTCTGATGAAACAAAAATAGAACTGTTTGGCCATAATGACCATTGTTATGTTTGGAGGACAAAGGGGGAGGCTTGCAAGCCGAAGAACACCATCCCGTGAAGCTCGGGGTGGTAGCATCAGGTTGTGGGGGTGCTTTGCTGCAGGAGGGACTGGTGCACTTCACAAAATTGATGGCTTCATGAGGATGGAAAATTAGGTGGATAAATTGAAGCAACATCTCAAGACATCAGTCAGGAAGTTAATACTTGGTCGCAAATGGGTCTTCCAAATGGACAATGACCCCAAGCATACTTCCACAGTTGTGGCAAAATGGCTTAAGGACAACAAAGTCAAGGTATTGGAGTGGCCATCACAAAGCCCTGACCACATTCCTATGGCAAGTGTGTTGGCAGAACTGAAAAAGTGTGTGCGAGCAAGGAGGCCTACCAACCTGATTCAGTTACACCAGCTCTGTCAGGAGGAACGGGCCAAAATTCACCCAACTTATTGTGGGAAGCTTGTGGAAAGCTACCTGAAATGTTTGACCCAAGTTAAACAATTTAAAGGCAATGCTCTCAAATACTAATTGAGTGTATGTAAACTTCTGACCCACTGGGAATGTGATGAAAGAAATAAAAGCTGAAAGAAATAATTCTCTCTACTATTATTCTGACATTTCACATTCTTAAAATAAAGTGGTGATCCTAACTGACCTAAGAAAGGGAATTTTTACTAGGATTAAACATAAGGAATTGTGAAAAACTGAGTTTAAATATATTTGGCTAAGGTGTATGTGTCACTGGCCATAGAGAGGCTTTTATTCTCTATTTTGGTCAGGCCAGGGTGTGACTAGGGTGGACATTCTATGTTCTTTTTTTCTACGTTTTTGTATTTCTTTGTTTTTGGCCGGGTATGGTTCTCAATCAGGGACAGCTGTCTATCGTTGTCTCTGATTGGGAACCTTACTTAGGTAGCTCTTGCCCACATGGGTTTTGTGGGTAGTTGTTTTCTGTATTGTTAGTTTCCTACAGAACTGTTCATTTTCCTCTTTGTTGTTTTTTGTTCTAGTGTTCCGATTTTAATAAAATATCATGAACACGTCTCACGCTGCGCCTTGGTCCAGTCATTCACAGGAAGAGGATCGTTACAGAACTACCCACCACCAAAAGACCAAGTAGCGTGGCCAGGAGAGGCAGCCCCAATAATTGTTTTGGGGGGAGGCACGGTACGGTCGGCGGAGCCGAGGATGGAACCAGAGCAAGTCAGGGTGAAATTTGAGGTGATCGGTGGGAGCAAAGCAGAGACAGTGAAGGAGTTGATGGGGAGATTGGAGAAGAGAGTAATGAGAGAGTTGCTGTGTTGGTGCATGAGGCACGACATCCACCCGACGGAGCGTGTCCTTGATTTGATGTCACCTGAGTCAGCTCTCCATACTCGTCCTGAGGTGCGTGCTAGCCGTTTGGTGAAGACTGTGCCAGCCCCACGCACCAGGCCTCCTGTGCACCTCCCCAGCCCTGCACGTCTTGTGCCAGCTTGGCGCTACTGATCTCCAGTACGCGTTCTTAGCCCGGTGCGCTACATTCCAGCTCCCCGCATCTGCCGGGCTAGGGTGAGGATCCAGCCAGGACGGATGGTGCCAGCCCTGCTCTCCAGACCTCCAGTGCATCTCCACGGGCCAGGATATCCCGCGCCGGCTCTAGGCATGGTTTCCCCAGTTCGCCAGGAGATCCCAGTGCGGCCTGTTCCAGCTCCCCGCATCTGCCGGGCTAGGGTGAGGATCCAGCCAGGACGGATGGTGCCAGCCCTGCTCTCCAGACCTCCAGTGCATCTCCTCGGGCCAGGATATCCTGCGCCGCCTCTAGGCACGGTTTCCCCAATTCGCCAGGAGATCCCATTGTGGCCTGTTCCAGCTCCCCGTACGTGCCGGGCTAGAGTGGGCATTCAGCCTGGAAGAGTGGTGTCAAGGATACGCACCAGATCTCCAGTGCTCCCCCACAGCCTGGTCTATCCTGTGCCTCCGCCACAGACCAGGCCTCCAGTAGGTCTCTCCAACCTGGTGAGTCCTGGGTCTGTGTCCTGTCCGGAGCTGCCAGAGTCGCCCTCCTGTCCGGAGCTGCCAGTGTCGCCCTCCTTTCCGGGGCCCGCTGCGAGGGTCCCCGCTCCAGAGGCACTACCTAAGTGGAACAAGCCGGAGGTGGAGCGGTCTCCATCCCGCACCAGAGCCGCCGCCGTAAAGAGGGCCACCCGGACCCTCCCCTTGAGAGTCAGGTTTTGCACCTTTGGGGAAGGGGGGGCGCCTTGCTCCAGTCATTCACAAGAAGAGGATCGTTACAGTATGTAAACTTCCGACTTCAACTGTATGTAATTGTTAGAGAAAATACAATTTTAGATTACTGCTGACATTAAGTTTTGGTCAAATACGGTCTCCTGTTCATAGCTAACAAATCACACGGTAAAAGACCATCTTCGAAGCTTGGCCTCCACCAGACTCTGTTGCTGAGGTAGCTTGTTTCTGTAAAACATGGTCTGTTACCCCAGGCTGTGTATATACAGTACCAGTCGAACGACACGTACTCATTCAAGGGTTATTACATGATTCCATATGTGTTATTTCATAGTTTTGATGTCTTCACTATTATTCTACAATGTAGAAAATAGTAAAAATAAAGAAAAACCCTGGAATGAGCAGGTGTGTCCAAACATTTGACGGGTACTGGATATAAATATATATATATATACACATGTGTATATAATAATCAATAAAATAATTTCAAAGACTGTTGTGGAATAATCAGAATTTGTTGGTAACATATGTGAGATGTTTTATATTCATCATATGTTTGTAAGTTACTTCTCATCAAGAATGTTATTTTTGTATAATACTGTGGCAGGGTTGCAGTTATCTGTTCTATATCAAGACTAAGTTGCATGGGCCGCAGAGAGGGGAGAGGTCAAGGGATCATCAAGCGTGTATCTCTTGGCTCCACAATGTCTGTGTGCCAGTCAGTGTGTCTCTGTGATCTTGTCAAGATAGGATGGATTTGATATATGCCTGTTGATATGGAGGGTTGGTTTATGGTTCTGAGTTTGAGAGAGGAGACAAAGCTGAACAATGAATTGTGCCGATGCTGTCTTATCCTGTGTAGCTTTGCTATAACGGATCCCATTTTGCCATTGTGTTGGGACTCTCAACTTTTCATTAGAGATACTGAACTGTTGAAAGTCAAAACGCTATTGCAATGTGGAGGGGGCTCTCAGAGAATTCACTGAGAGACACTGAATTACCTGAGAGTCACAGGATTGTGATAGAGCTGATATAATTAAAGATGGACTTTGATAACTAACTCTGACTTGTGTGTGTGGTTTGCTCCCATGATTTGGTAAATAGAGGAAATTTCCACGACAAGACACTGATACACCTGGCTCCCTTACACACAGAGACAAATATACATACACAAAACACACACGTGTGCACACAAGCCTGCTAACACCCCTGGCCCGGTGTATGCAGTAAGATGTAATGATTCAGCCCACTGACCTGTTCTCCACTCTCTGTAGCCTTGGGTGTCACAGCACCAAATGGTGTGAAGCTGTGGAGGCAGGTGTAATGTCCGGAATGGAACGGTATCAAACATACACACCAGTTGCTGACGGGTGTATACTGTAAAATCGACCACACAGCCATGCAATCTCCATAAACAAACAATGGCAGTAGAATGGCTTTACTGAAGAGCTCAGTGAATTTCAATGTGGCACCGTCATAAGATGCCACCTTTCCAACAAGTCAGTTTATCAAATGACTGCCCTGCAAGAGCTGCCCCGGGTCAACTGTAAGTGCTGTTATTGTGAAGTGGTAACGTCTAGCAGCTACAACGGCTCAGCCATGAAGTGGTAGGCCACACAAGCTCATAGAGCGGGACCGCCAAGTGCTGAAGCGCCTAAAAATCCTCCGGTTGTAACACTCACTACCGAACTGCCCCTGGAAGCAACATCAGCACTAGAACTGTTCTTCTGGATTTTCAGGAAATGTCATGAAATGTGTTTCCATGGCCGAGCGGCCGCCCCCAAAGCCTAAGATCACCATGTGCAATGCCAAGTGTCGGCTGGAGTGGTGTAAAGCTCGCCACCATTGGACTCAGCAGTGGAAATGTGTTCTCTGGAGTGATGAATCACGATTCACCATCTGGCAGTCCGGCGGACGAATCTGTGAATGGTGGATGCCAGAAGAACGCTACGTGCCCCAGTGCATAGTGCCAACTGTAAAGTTTGATGGAGGAGGAATAATGGTCTGGGGCTGCTTTTCATGGTTCGGGCTAAGCCTCTTAGTTCCAGTGAAGGGAAATCTTAATCTTATCAGCATACAATGACAGGATTGTGTGCTTCCAACTTTGTGGAAACAGTTGGGGAATGCCCTTTCCTGTTTCAGCATGACAATGCCCCTGTGCACAAAGCGAGGTCCATACAGTAATGGTTTGTCGAGATCGGTGTGGAAGAACTTGACTGGCCTGCACAGTGCCCTGACCTCAACCCCATCAAACATCTTTGGGATGAATTGGAACACCGACTGCGAGCCAGGCCTAGTCGCCCAACATCAGTGCCTGATCTCACTAATGCTATTGTGGCTGAATGGAAGCAAGTTCTCTCAGCAATGTTCCAACATCTAGTGAAAAGCCTTCTCAGGAGAATGGAGGTTGTCATAGCAGCAAATGGGGGACCAACTCTATATTAATGCCCATGATTTTGGAATGAGATGTTCGACGGGCAGGTGTAAACTATCAAAATAAAGAGTCTCACACTCCAAATTATAAACTCCCAGTAATTTATTGGGTATTTACTAACGTTTCGGCATCACTGTGCCTTCTTCAGGACAATGTCATGAATACTTGAACCAGGTTATGTAGTCCAACAGTACAATTAGTGCAACCAATGACAATAGTGAGGGTTGTGTCGTAATGATTAAGTTCATTAGAATGAATGAGTGAAACTGTTAAAACAGTAGTTTATAGCATATTAAATATATAAGGCTATTGTTATCATATAGAAACATAATTGAATATTGTACATAATATTAGCATCAACATACATTATTGTTTAATTCAATTTCACGTATTTAATTGTTTGGTATTTCATTTCATACTTGTCACATGTAATATTTTGGTTGAACCTTAATGCATAATAAGCATCATCAACAGGGGGAACATATTAGGTGTACACTGATAAGCTGTAGATATAATATATCAATTTATAAGACTTGTTCATAAAATAAAGAATTGTTCATAAGGGACTGAGATCAAAGTTATTATTCAAACCACTAGGGGTCAATGTTTTTAGATAGGATATCCAGTAAGCCTCCCTTTGTGTGTCCACATACTTTTGGTCATGTAGTGTGTAAAGCCATATTACAATGAGCCTGTGCTCCGATTGCTCCTCCTACCAGCCTCCTCTGGTGTGGATCTAACATGGTCAGGTGTTTGCTGCAGCATGCTATTATTAAGAGAAGGCCAGTGCTTCCTTGCAGCCTAGCAACACATACACACACACACACACACACACAGAGAGAGAGAGAGAGAAACACACACACACTCCATGTGCAAACAGTTGAGCGTGGGACTAAATGTAGTTTGATTAATCTATGTGGTGGATTCGTTTAGTCATCTTGGATGCAGATGAATATGCAACTTTTCAATGTGCCAAGGGAAATATCAGACAATATGAATCAATTGAATGCTGCCTTTTATTCAGATACAGGCATTGCTATTTTCTTGATTTCTATATTGCAAAATGCAGAATTGAACTGAATCTCAGATATGCCGCATGTCCTTCTATGCCGTATCGACTTGTTTCTCTTCCATGTCTCAATCTTTTTCCCTAATTACCGTAGTCTGTCTGAGAAATACTCCAGCTTCTCCTCTTCCTAATCTGCATTCCGGCGGTGTCAAGTAGAATCAATGGATCTCACATTATAATTCCTTAAACGTAATTACTCAGATTTACATCTGCCATTCTAAATTCGAGTCACACTTTGCGGTCAAGTTTATTGATTTGCACCAAAACAAATAATCTGCTATGTGACCACAGTAATTACCAAAGACAATTAGCACTCACTTACTGTGAACAGTTTCAAAAAGTGTGTTGAAAGTGTTCATCGATATTGTGATCTTTGCATGGGGTACTATTCCTTGAGCTATTCGTTGTCAATAAGTTAGAATGCAGTACCCTCACAGTTCACACTAAAGTGAGAAATCAAATCAAAATCAAATCAAATTGCATTTGTCACATGCTTCGTAAACAACAGGTTTGGACTAACAGTGAAATGCTTTCTTACAGGCTCTTCCCAACATTGCAGAGAAAAATAGAAAAACAATAGAAAAATAATAACACGAGAAATAAATACACAAGTAACGATAAGTTGGCTGTGTACACGGGGTACCAGAACTGAGTCAATGTGCAGGGGTATACGGTAATTGAGGTAGACATCCTGAAGGGAAAAAGGCGTTGTCGTGCCTTTTTCATGACTGTGTTGGTGTGAGTGGACCATGTTAATTCCTTAGTGATGTGACCAACAATGACATTTAAACTGTATTGATGCTTTGTGTGTTTGATGGCTCTTCCGAAGTCATAGCGGGATGTTGTATTGATTCATGTGATGACTGCTGTTCATCGAATGATTAACTGTTTATAATTAAGTGATTAAATGAATCAGGTAATTATTAACTCATTAACCTGGGGCACCATGGGAAGGTTTTGGCTTTATTGAGTTTCTATTTCCCAAATGAACTCAAAGAATATCAGAATATCGATTTTACAACTGTTGCTAATTAATTACTCTTCTCTACAGTCTCATTCTGAACGTCGCATAATCCGTGAATCTGCACAAACCCAAATCTCACTAAGTAAGTCCATACCACACCAATTGAGTTGATTATTTATTTACTAACAAGCTAAAATGATAATATAAGATACACATACACAAACACACAGTCTAGGCTATTAATTATAACTTAGTACAATGAAACAGGTCCCTAGTGGGCCAACACAATATGACATGTGTTACACAAAATGGGGATTTCAAAAGAGAGAGAGAGAGAATGCACGAGAGAAAAGCACACTTGGGTACATTTCTAAACTATGCTTAGTTTAACCCTAACCTTGCCCCGACCTGACGCTCTTGTGGGTCAGAATATAATGATGTAATTGCGTGTCGAAGGTCTCCGATGGGGTGTCTCTTCGTGGACCGGGTTCGCCTTCTCTGATAACGGCGCGTCTTGGGTTACCGGGTGTAACTCTCTGCTTGTCCTCACAATGTCAGTGTCCTTTCTCTTAGTGGTCTGTTTCCTCGCCCTTGTTCTGAAAGGGGGGTCTTCTGAAGACAGCTAATCAGCCATATAGGTGGTTCCAGCGTGTAAACACACGATTCCTTGGAGAGAATAACCGGGTGGTCCTGCTTGAATTCACCCTCTTAGACACAGCTACTCATCCATAGCATAGATTGTTAAAAGGTTATTTGTCTTCTTTTACCTTGTGTTGCATTTTGGGGTTACAACTAATCGGACCTTGGCTGCAGCTCGTGGTCCCAAGTCATGATGTTAATTCTTAACTCACATGTTTTACACCCTCGGGTCAGAAAGGGGTGTTTCCCCCTTTAGGGCAAGTTCTCTGGGCATAACTAGTTACGAGGCAAGGTCTGGATTTTACTCAGATCCAATTTAGACAACTAATTTCACATTTCATCTTTACAAAAACATTCTCTTTGATCTGGACACTTTCCACACAACGTACAGTATGCAAACAGCAGGTACATATTGTGAAAACTCAATGTTTTCGTTTATAACGTCGTCATTTTACTTTTAATAACGTGTCAAAAACGACATTCATTTTCATATTCCATCTATCGTCTATCGTCATTAATACCATTTTGCCTGACGAAACATATTTTTCCAAAGTTCATTTATTGCATGTTATTGTTCTGAGGTAGGTTCTCCATAGGCCCATCATATATTCCATTCTTCCATACTGAGAAGACAAAGGATTTTGTCTGCTGCCTTAAGATTTACAATGGGTGGGAGGTGTCATAACCCCCCCCACCCCCTCCATACCTCTTGATCTCTCCCCCTCTGGTGGGTGTGAGGGATATCATCTGTAGGAGTGTGGTCCATGGTAACCTGACCTGAACAGGCCAGTCATGACATAAGCGTCTGGATTAGTGCCCCGCTCCTTGAACGTGGCAGCTCTAGCCTTTAGCTCAGTACTGATGTTGCCTGTAATCTATGGCTTCTGGTTGGGATATGTACGTATTTCCCTGTGGGGACGACGATATCGATGCACTTATTAATGAGGTCGATGACTGATGAGGTAAACTCCCAATGTTATTGGATGAATCCCGGAACATATTTCAGTCTGTGCTAGCGAAACAGTCCTGTAGCTTAGCATCCGCTTCATCGGACCACTTCTGTATTGAGTGCTTCACTGGTACTTCCTGTTTGAGTTTTGCATTGTAAGCAGGAATCAAGAGGATAGCGTTATTGCCAGATTTGCCAAAGGGAAAATACCAAGACAAGGATTCCTCTCAAAGAGTATTTCAAGACTATCTGCAAGCACAAAAAAGTCCAACAAATATACCACAGTGGGAACTGACCTCAACAGGCTGAGAGATATGAGACATCCTCATCTTTAACTTTAAATTAATAAACTATAGAGAATATCTAAGCTCCTATCTGACAGGCATCTCAAGTGAATCGCCATTGTATAGTAGTACTTTGACAACCTTTTGCTGTGATTTCAGTTTGACTTTAATCATTTAAAAGTCAGGGTGCTGCAGGCACACTAAACTATCTCATCTGGCATTCTCCCTGCCAAGAAACCGGGAACCTTTATGTCCAAAATGTATGATCTCTGGGTGATTTGTTTTATTACATTATATATAAGAAGATAGTCATTAGATACTGCATCTCAGAACATCATTTACCAGAACCCTAAGAAGCGAGTTCCAAGCAATCTAAGAAGTCATTTGAAAAAGGCTGCTGAAAGTAGACCTAACGAGGATTCTTGTTACTCTGAGATACAGTATTCAAACCCAGAGAAGGTAAGCTGACAAGCACCAAATGTAAACTGCTAGGAATTTATTTAAGCAATAAGACACGAGGGGGTGTGGTACAAGGCCAATATACACTGCTAAGGGCTGTTCTTTGGCACGACGCATCTTGGACACAGCCCCATTGGCCACATACCACTAACCCCTGAGGTGCCTTATTACTATTACAAACGGGTTATCAACGTAATTAGAGCAGTAAAAATACATGTTTTGTCATACCCGTGGTATACGGTCTGATATACAGTTGAAGTCGGAAGTTTACATACACTTAGGTTGGAGTCATGAAAACTCGTTTTTCAACCACAAATTTCTTGTTAACTAACTATAGTTTTGGCAAGTCAGTTAGGACATCTACTTTGTGCATGACACAGGTAATTTTACAAACAACTGTTTACAGACAGATTATTTCACTTGTAATTCACTGTATCACAATTCCAGTGGGTCAGAAGTTTACATACACTAAGTTGACTGTGCCTTTAAACAGCTTGTAAAATTCCAGAAAATGATGTCTTGGCTTTAGAAGCTTCTGAGAGGCTAATTGACATCATTTAAGTCAATTGGAGGTGTACTTGTGGATGTATTTCAAGGCCTACCTTCAAACTCAGTGCCTCTTTGCTTGAGATCATGGGAATATTAAAAGAAATCAGCCAAGACCTCAGAAAAATAATTGTCAACCTCCACAAGTCTGGTTCATCCTTGGGAGCAATTTCCAAACGCCTGAAGGTTCCACGTTCATCTGTACAAACAATAGTGAGCAAGTATAAACACCATGGGACCACACAGTCAGGAAGGAGATGCATTCTGTCTCCTAGAGATGAACGTACTTTGGTGCGAAAAGTGCAAATCAATCCCAGAACAACAGCAAAGGACTTTGTGAAGATGCTGGAAGAAACAGGTACAAAAGTATCTATATCCACAGTAAAACGAGTCCTATATCGACATAAGCTGGGCAAGGAAGAAGCCACTGCTCCAAAACCGTCATAAATAAGCCAGACTTTGGTTTGCAACCCCACATGGGGACAAAGATTGTACTTTTTGGAGACATGTCCTCTGGTCTGATGAAACAAAAATAGAACTATTTGGCCATGAGGACCATAGTTATGTTTTGAGGACAAAGGGGGAGGCTTGCAAGCCGAAGAACACCATCCCAACCGTGAAGCACGGGGTGGCAGCATCATGTTGTGGGGGTGCTTTGCTGCAGGAGGGACTGGTGCACTTCACAAAATTGATGGCATCGTGAGGCAGGAAAATTATGTGGATATATTGAAGCATCTCAAGACATCAGTCAGGAAGTTAAAGCTTGGTTGCAAATGGGTCTTCCAAATGGACAATGACCCCAAGCATACTTCCACAGTTGTGGAAAAATGGCTTAAGGACAACTAAGTCAAGGTATTGGAGTGGCCATTACAAAGCCCTGACCTCAATCCTGTAGAAAATGTGTGGGCAGAACTGAAAAAGTGTGTGTGGGCAAAGAGGCCTACAAACCTGACTCAGTTACACCAGCTCTGTCAGGAGAAATAGGCCAAAAGTCCCCCAGCTTATTGTGGGAAGCTTGTGGAAAGCTACCCGAAACGTTTGACCCAAATTAAACAATTTAAAGGCAATGCTACCAACTACTAATTGACTGTATGTAAACTTCTGACCCACTGGGAATGTGATGAAATAAATCAAAGCTGAAATAAATCATTCTCTCTACTATTATTCTGACATTTCACATTCTTAAAATAAAGTGGTGATCCTAACTGACCTAAAACAGTGCATTTTTACTATGTCAGGAATTGTGAAAAAGTGAGTTTAAATGTATTTGGCTAAGGTGTATGTAAACTTCAGCCAATCAGCATTCAGGGTGCTCGATCCAGCCAGTTTATGATTTTCTTTATACACCTCCTAAAAGTCTAGTGTTCGTATCGTGGAGAAATTACAAGATTATGTTAATAATACTGTTATTACATCAAATGGTTGTTTTATGCAACAAAGTAGGGTTCTTAGAACTCTATTGTGTCTTTGTGATCTGTGAGGAGAATCTGAGATGTAACTCTAGCAACTAATTTACGATGGTCTTCTCCTCTCTCAGAGCCCGCATTCCATAGAATGAGTTGGTGTTTGTGTGCCAGGAGGTATCAGGGTGGAGATGGCTCCGGTATGGATAATGATGAGAGGAACTTTGTTTTGAGGGCCAGACCGTGGTTTCTACACATTGAGAACAGTCTTTTTTAGTATATTTCATACAAAACCTTATGACCCATTCCATGCATCTGTTATTTGTCATGAACATTCAGGAGGATGTACTTTGCTATAAAATACTGTGGCTCAAATCCGCTCATGGGCTCTCAACGAAACACCCTACGGGTGGGTCATTGACAAGCTCCATTACTGCAGTAATTAAATAATAGTTCAATAATAAAGGTTGGATTGTTTTGAAGAAATCTAAAAGTCTCTCCTTTTGATTAGAATAATTACACGGCATTAGTCATTTCACTCCAACCCAACCTCCATTCCCTACACCTGGCAATCCCATAACATCAAAATGAAACTTCCCCGTCAAATAAATAAATAAATCGGGGGCGGAGCTAGCATGTTGGAGTGAACGGCTGTGCGTGAGAGGCTCCTGCAACTTTTTTGCGAAATAATATAATTTAACCTACTTTATGGCACTTTTTACAACAAACGTTTCTTTCTAATACAAGATTGTAACTTTTTATATGAAAATGCCGAGTAATAAGCGACCAAAGGACAATAAATCCACAGCGGGGGCCTACTCCCCACTAAACAACGAGACAGACATGGCGGGAGGCACATGCAACAACGTGACACTTACAGAACTTACCCGGGCTTTGGGGGAGCTACGTGTTGCTATAGCTGAGGATCTTAAGGCCACTATTGCTGAGCTGGACACCAAAATCGAGAGCGTCATTCGAACGGTCGCTTCGCATGGCCAGAGTATTGTGGACCTTGAGAAAGCTTCTGAATTCAACGCTGGTAGGATCGACGAGTTAGAGAAGCTATGCACGTCAATGCAGCACACTGTGCAGAGGCTTTCTGTGAAAGTGGTGGACCTGGAGGGCCGATCCAGACGTAATAACCTTCGCGTTGTTGGTCTGGCAGAGGGGATAGAGGCGGGCTCTCGCCCTACCGACTTCTTCGCCAAGCTATTGAAGGATGCAATGGGATCGGATGTTTTGGATTCGGATCCCCAGCTGGACCGCGCACATCGCTCCCTTGTCCCAGTGCCTGGACCGGGCCAACGTCCTCGCCCAGTAATAATCTGTTGTCACAGTTTCAAGACCAAGGATCTTATCCTGCGTGAAGCTCGAATGAGGGGCAACCTGTCACATAAAAGGCATCCATTCCGTGTCTATGAGGATTATGCGCCCGATGTGGCAAAGCATCCCGCCGACTACAGAGATGTCATGACCAAACTCTACAAACTCCATCTTCGCCCAGCCTTACTCTTCCCTGCAAGACTAAGAATTACCCCACCTTCCGGTGAGAAGATTTGGCTCTCTTCGGTTTTGGACGCAGAGAAGTTTATCCGGGGATATACACCAATCCCCCGTACAGGTTAGAGTGCCTTGTTAGTGCGTGTTAGGGTCTGCTCATGGACTCGAATCCATACTATACCATATTGGGTGAAAACATATTAAACGGGCTCAACAAGGGCTACCGAGCATGTAAGACGCTGAGCAGACCAATGGATGGCGGTCAGAGCTCTCATTTAACGTTAAATTCACTTTCATCCCGGCTGTGCTCAGCGATGCATATTTTTTACTTCCAGGTTTGATCACTGACACCTTCGGACGGATATACTTATATTCCCCCACTTTTGTTTTGTTTCGTTATTTATTTTACAATCCTTACATCACTCTTACTACCATACCATTTATTTATTGCTTGCAGGGGACTGGGGTGATGGTTGGGAGGGGGCAGACGCCTGGTTAGCAAGTTGATGTTTTGTGCTGTTCTGCCTTTGTCTGGCCGTGGGCCTCTCTCCCGACTAGAGTCCCACCAGCCCTCTGTGTTTGCTTATGTATGTGTAGGTGTGCGTAAATATAATTACTATTTGTACTTTATTACTATTTTCTCTTAGCATTTTAGTATTATGTATGTGTATATTTTAAATCAGTGTAGATTGTTATTCTGGGGTATGAATGTTTGTATGTGTATGTGTGCATATGGATGTATATACATATTCTTTAAATATATATTTTTATATATGATTTTTTTGTGTGGGTATGTATAAATACATGTATATGTATGGATGTGTGTGTGTGTGTGTATGTATATATATGTATATATAGGTATGTGTATGTGTGTGTATGTATGTGTGTATATATATGTATGTGTGTATGTATGTGTGTATATATATGTATGTGTGTATGTGTATGTATGTATGTGTATATATATAAGGTATATATTTGTACTTATTTTTTATTAAACATATTTTTTTTATGGGGGGAACGTTTAATTTAACAAATCCTTGTTCCGATCTCCTGACCCACAGTATGTAAAGGTACGGCTGACTAGGTCGGTTGCGGATGGTTTATTTTTTGACCGGCAGTGCTTAGCAATATTATCTTGAGGCTATATCTTGCTTATCTCTGGGATTGACCCAGGATGACGCTTAAATGCGCAATATGTCTAAGTTGCAACTTATTCGGTTTAGGTTTATTAGATGCTAACTGAACACTTAACTCGCGGGAGCCTCCTCAGTTCATATGTTAGTAGAAGTTCTAGGATAGTGAGAGGTGAACGTATAGTTGGGATTTTATTTTTGTTTTACCTCTTGTTCGAGGTCGCGCCGTGCTTTTTTGGCATCGGCCAGACAATGTGTTTATTTTTATTTTTCCTTTTTTTTCTCTCCTGTTTGTACATGCCTGTTAAATGTGGGTTGATGGGGGGGTAAGTGTTGGGGAAATTAGGGGAACAGGGTGGGAAGTAAAGGTGCTTGCAGGTGGGGAGGGGTGGGTTGGATACTGCTCGGGTGTAGGTGCTACATATGCTGATCGTGATGGTTTGGTGCGCTTTCTTACCTATTTATCAAGTTACATGGTATGCAGGCCACCATAGGAACTACAAACGAGAGGAGGGCGGGGCTTACATTCACTTCCTGGAATGTCGATGGTTTAAACGAACCAATTAAGAGGGGCAAGGTCCTAGCCCACTTGAAAGCACTCTCGTCTGATATTATATTTTTGCAAGAAACCCATCTGAAGAATAACTCTCATAGCAGACTTAAGTGTAGGTGGGTGGGGCAAGTGTATCACTCTAACTTCTCTGCCAAAACGAGAGGCACATCGATTCTGGTACGGAAAGGAATTCCCTTTCTCCATAAAACCACTATTGCGGATAAAGAGGGTCGGTATGTTTTTTTTTTTGTTTTTTTTTTTCACCTTTATTTAACCAGGTAGGCTAGTTGAGAACAAGTTCTCATTTGCAACTGCGACCTGGCCAAGATAAAGCATAGCAGTGTGAACAGACAACACAGAGTTACACATGGAGTAAACAATTAACAAGTCAATAACACAGTAGAAAGAAAAAAAGGGGGGAGTCTATATACAATGTGTGCAAAAGGCATGAGGTAGGCGAATAATTACAATTTTGCAAATTAACACTGGAGTGATAAATGATCAGATGGTCATGTACAGGTAGAGATATTGGTGTGCAAAAGAGCAGAAAAGTAAATAAATAAAAACAGTATGGGGATGAGGTAGGTGAAAATGGGTGGGCTATTTACCAATAGACTATGTACAGCTGCAGCGATCGGTTAGCTGCTCAGATAGCTGATGTTTGAAGTTGGTGAGGGAGATAAAAGTCTCCAACTTCAGCGATTTTTGCAATTCGTTCCAGTCACAGGCAGCAGAGTACTGGAACGAAAGGCGGCCGAATGAGGTGTTGGCTTTAGGGATGATCAGTGAGATACACCAGTGAACTGAGATAAGGCGGAGCTTTACCTAGCATGGACTTGTAGATGACCTGGAGCCAGTGGGTCTGGCGACGAATATGTAGCGAGGGCCAGCCGACTAGAGCATACAAGTCGCAGTGGTGGGTGGTATAAGGTGCTTTAGTGACAAAGCGGATGGCACTGTGATAGACTGCATCCAGTTTGCTGAGTAATGTTGGAAGCCATTTTGTAGATGACATCGCCGAAGTCGAGGATCGGTAGGATAGTCAGTTTTACTAGGGTAAGCTTGGCGGCGTGAGTGAAGGAGGCTTTGTTGCGGAATAGAAAGCCGACTCTTGATTTGATTTTCGATTGGAGATGTTTGATATGAGTCTGGAAGGAGAGTTTGCAGTCTAGCCAGACACCTAGGTACTTATAGATGTCCACATATTCAAGGTCGGAACCATCCAGGGTGGTGATGCTAGTCGGGCATGCGGGTGCAGGCAGCGATCGGTTGAAAAGCATGCATTTGGTTTTACTAGCGTTTAAGAGCAGTTGGAGGCCACGGAAGGAGTGTTGTATGGCATTGAAGCTCGTTTGAAGGTTAGATAGCACAGTGTCCAATGACGGGCCGAAAGTATATAGAATGGTGTCGTCTGCGTAGAGGTGGATCAGGGAATCACCCGCAGCAAGAGCAACATCATTGATATATACAGAGAAAAGAGTCGGCCCGAGAATTGAACCCTGTGGCACCCCCATAGAGACTGCCAGAGGACCGGACAGCATGCCCTCCGATTTGACACACTGAACTCTGTCTGCAAAGTAATTGGTGAACCAGGCAAGGCAGTCATCCGAAAAACCGAGGCTACTGAGTCTGCCGATAAGAATATGGTGATTGACAGAGTCGAAGGCCTTGGCAAGGTCGATGAAGACGGCTGCACAGTACTGTCTTTTATCGATGGCGGTTATGATATCGTTTAGTACCTTGAGTGTGGCTGAGGTGCACCCGTGACCGGCTCGGAAACCAGATTGCACATGGTCAGTGACCTGTTTGTTGACTTGGCTTTCGAAGACCTTAGATAGGCAGGGCAGGATGGATATAGGTCTGTAGCAGTTTGGGTCCAGGGTGTCTCCCCCTTTGAAGAGGGGGATGACTGCGGCAGCTTTCCAATCCTTGGGGATCTCGGACGATATGAAAGAGAGGTTGAACAGGCTGGTAATAGGGGTTGCGACAATGGCGGCGGATAGTTTCAGAAATAGAGGGTCCAGATTGTCAAGCCCACAGTATGTAAAGGTGTGGGCAATAGGAGAAATCCACTCTACCTCAGTAACTCTACTAAATATCTATGGGCCAAACATTGACAACCCCTCTTTTTTCAAAAGAGTCCTTGCCCTGATTCCAGATATCTCCCATACTAACCTGGTCATTGGAGGGGACCTTAACTGTGTGCTAGACCAATATTTGGATAGATCCTCTACCCGGCGAACCCCTACCTCCTATTCAAGCGAATTCTTGAATACCTACATAAAAAATTCTAACTTATTTGATATATGGAGGATCGCTAATCCTACGGGTGGGGAATACTCCTTTTACTCTCATGTTCACAAGGTTTACACTCGAATTGACTACTTTTTGTTGGATGCTAGACTACTCCCCTATACCTGTAATGTGAGGTATCATGATATTATAATCTCGGACCACAGTCCACTCACCTTCTCCCTGAGATTGGGTGACATTGTACCAAACGAGAGGGTCTGGAGGTTGAATCCTCAGCTCCTCACAGAACCAACATTCTGTGAATATCTTAAAGACCAAATTAAATTTTTCTTTGATACCAACGACAACACAGAGACCTCCCCAGCATTATTGTGGGAAACACTGAAGGCTTATCTGAGAGGCTGTATCATATCCTTTCAGGCTGCCAGGAGTAGGCAAAACAGAGGAAAACTGGAAGAACTAGAGGGACAAATTCACTTACTGGATAGGGAGAATGCTAGCCACCCATCTATGGAGAAACATAAAAAAATTACCTCTTTAAAATTTGAATATAATCAGATTCTCTCAGCTAAAATTGCTAAATCTTTTCTCTATGCCAAGCAAAAATATTTTGAGTTTGGTGACAAACCACACAAATTACTCGCCATACAACTTCGAAAAAATGTGAGTGACCGAATGATTCACAGGGTTAAATCTGCATCTGGGGAATTACTTTCTTCCCCCAAAAACATCAATGACAGATTCCGGCAGTTTTATGAGACTCTATATACATCTAAAGCGGATCCTAACCCCTTAATTATGCAAACATTTTTGGAGGACTGTAATCTTCCTGCCCTGAACCAGGAAGATTCTAACTTCCTGAATAAGGAAATATCTCTTGATGAAATCCGAGAAACAATTAAATCTCTAAAGAGTGGCAAGACCCCGGGCCCAGATGGATACCCTGGTGAATTCTATAAAACATTCAGCAACATGCTCTCCCCCTATCTGCACAAAATGTTGATTCAGGCCAATGAGGATGGAGCTCTCCCTTCTACTTTGGACGAAGCGTTCATTACAGTTATACATAAGAAGGGTAAAGATCCAGAAGAGGTAGGGTCATACAGACCAATATCTCTCCTTAATACAGACCAAAAGATTTTAGCAAAAACTCTGGCTAACAGGCTCAGCACTTTAATTGGCAAATTGGTCCATTCGGATCAGACCGGCTTTATCCCTAACAGAAACTCATTCTTCAATCTCAGGCGCCTCTTCAATATTATGTATTCTCAGAGGTTACCCAACGTGGACCTTGCCGTCATATCTCTTGACGCCGAAAAGGCCTTTGACCAAGTTGAGTGGCCCTATCTATTCAAGGTCCTACAGAAATTTAATATTGGAGATAGGTTCATAAATTGGATCCAGCTTTTATATAGGAACCCCTGTGCCAGAATACTCACTAACCAATCATTGTCGCCCCCGATTTAACCTCAACAGGGGGACAAGGCAGGGTTGTGCGCTGTCACCTATGCTCTTCGCCCTAATTATCGAACCGCTCGCTCAGACGATTAGATCTCATGCAGCAATACACGGCTATAATACTAAAGATACTCTAAATAAGATCTCCCTATACGCAGATGACATCCTCCTCTATGTAACAGAACCCCAGGCTAGTATCCCAGCTATTCTTGATGTGATCAATTTGTTTGGTACCTTCTCGGGATACAGAATAAATTGGAACAAGAGTGAATTAATGCCCATACGGTCGCAAAATACCTCCTGGCTAGAACATCTCCCATTTAAGTTATCTTCAGAAAAATGTACCTACCTATGAATTGTAGTTACCAAACAATACTCCTTACTATTTAAAGAGAATAGGTAAAAAACACCTCTGTAAATCCAAGATGGAAGGAGGATTGTCTCTCCCAAATTGTATATTTTATTACTGGGCCGCTAACCTCCGCATTGTTACGTTTCTGTTGGATGGCGTACTCCCGGCATCCAGCTGGCTTAGTATGGAGCGTGAGGAGTGTCACCCCTTCTCTATTGGCGCTGTGATTTTGTCGCCTGTCAATCTGGAGATGTCACTTTATTGTAACAATCCTATAATACATAGCACAGTCCGAATCTGGAAGCAAATTAAAGTCCACTTTGAGCTCAGACCAATGTCATTCATGCTCCCTGTCGCCAGGAATCCCTCATTTGCCCCTTCTAACCTTGATAACACCTTTGAGCGATGGGGAGAGTTGGGGATAAGTACCATATGGGATTTATACATAGAAGGGACCTTTGCTTCCTTTGAGCTGCTGAGGGAAACTTATAATCTTCCCAGAAGTAATTTTTTCAGATACCTACAAATTAGAGACTACGTTAGAAAACACCTCCCAACATTTGGGAATGCTAAACCTTCCATGTTTGACGGATGCATAAAAATATGCCCCACCTCAGATAAACTGATATCGCGTCTATATGATGCTTTTCAATCTGTTAGCACACCTTCTACTGATGCCATCAAGGCAAAATGGGAGGAAGAACTAGGGACTGACATCGTTCGGTTCGGGGGGACATCTTCCCTCTTTCTTTCTACGTGTCCTTGTTCTGTATGTCGTGTTTTGTATTATTTGTTCTGCACCCAGAACTCTGGGTCTTGTTGTTCCTGTCTGCTCTTTTATGTTTAGATAAGAATTGTATACCTGTCATGTATACCTATACACCATTCTTGTGTGTGTTTAATAAAAATATTTGAAAAAAAATAAAAAAATAATCAAGTATAATGTACAGCACCTTTAAAATGGCACGCGACTGTGATTTGAAACATAACCTCAAGAAACCTTGAATGCTGCCCCTCCCCTTACTTCCTACCCTCTCTACCCTTCCTCCCTTTCTCCCTCTCTTCCTCCCTTTTTCCCTGAACAATGTGAAAGGGCTGAACTGAAAACAGTGTGTAAATCCTCCTTGAGAACAAGATTTAAAATATTCATGAATGGGTCCAAGCCATTTTTAAAAGGGAGGCAGGGAATGGAACGGAGCGTCACACACTTTCAGGGAGTCTATGAATAAAATAAACTCTCACACATGAGCATGCTTAGACAACAAAACATAAGGCTGTTGGGATTTCGTTGCGGCAACAAATATGAATAAAGACGAGAGGATAGAAGAGAAGAAGAAGAGGATCGTTTTTAACGCCAATGATGACATATATAAAAAGATACTGACTCCTTTGCAGACACATCATATTGTGTGGTTGTCGGAAAATTGCGATATCACAAACAAACAAAGCAGCAGGGCTCCAGCCTCCCAAGCAGGGGGGCCCGATATTAAAACAATATCCACTCATTTCAGCGATCCATTTCAAGTCATGCTGTTTGACGTTTTGATAGACTTTCCGATGGGAATCGTTTTACTAGAAATGTTACAGTTGCATGGCTACAAGATCATTTAATTTGTACAGGGCCAAACAAGGTCTCTCCGATTACTTGACTCACGGTGTGAGATTTGAGAAAGGTCAGTCCAGTGGCTACACAGCTAATTGCCTGTGAAATACCCCATTCTTGGTTAAGACCAGACCAAAGGAGCTTTATCTCTCTTTTTATCAGCCATGTTTTCAAAGAAAATGGTTCGGAGACATTAAAACCCTATGGACTGTAAATTGTACTGCTTTAGATAAAGTATTGTAAAGGTGAAGACATCTAGGTACAAATATTAACATTTTGACATTTGAGGTGCACAGTATATACCTATATACCATCATACCACAGACAGAGAACATTGAAAGTTAAGGGCCGCCTCCTGCCCTGGGTTAACTCTGCCTTAATACATCTGTTCAGAGAAAGGGATAAAGCCTGGACTAAGTATCATAGAACCAAAGATCCAACTGATTGGAGTCCTATAGAAAATTAAGAAACGCCAGTAAAACTACAACTAGAAGTGCAAAAGCCTAGTTCTATATGCATAGTCTTACAAATACATATTTTTAAATCCACAGCAGTTTTGGAAATACGCAAATGACCTTTTAAACATAGTAGGTTTAAATAATCAACCTGTTCAGTAAAGAATCCTAAATGGCCGTGTCATTCAGGAGCCAGCATAGCTGTTTTTAATCAGCATTTCTCTTCTATTAGCTAATCTGTTACATTTCTGATAATAATTTCACCCACAATTCCATCAATGCTAGGTATTACATGAAACCAACACCCCAAATCAGACAGTTAACTTTAGAAAGATTAAAGCAACTGATAGACTGCCTCTCCTCAATGAAATAAATACTGTATTTAAAAAGGATCTTGCCTAGATAGACTGGAACCCAGGTTTATAAAGTGGTCTGCTAATGTTAGAATGTATCCCCTATCAGATATTTAACGACCGGTGAAACACCTTTTGTAAGGATCTGTGCCCGAGTGACCCCTCTTCATAAAGGTGCAAACTCCTTAGAGCCAAATAACTATAGACCGATAATCTGTTCAATAACATTATCAAATGTATCAGTACCTAGATTCATTTCATTTCATTTCACCCTTTCAATCTGGCTTTAGACCCAACTATTCTACCACTGCAGCATGAGTGAAACGTACTAATGATATCAATTCTTCACCTGACCAAGGCAAACTAACTGGTGCCATCTTTATTGATTTATCAAAAGTATTTGACTTAGTTTATCATTCTACCTTACTAGGAAAACTTCAAAACATTGGTTTCACGAACAGATCACAAAACTGGTTCCATGCATATCTTAGCAATAGAAAACAACATGTTTTCATAGAAGGACACAAATTACAACTTATTGGAGTCAGTAGAGATGTACTGTACCTCAGGGCTCAGTATCCCCCCCGCTATTTTCTCTATATTTATAAATGAATTTGTAAGAATACACATGTTCACTTACACGCGGATGATAGAGTGCTCTATGAATCAGGTTCAGATACAAGCAACTCTACAAGATGATTTTGACACCATTTAAAAAATGGTTTCAAGCAAACAATTTGGTTTTGAATCAAACAATGTCCTATATGATGCTGTTTGGTATATGGCAAAGAATAAACTCCACAGCTGGCAAATTCAGAATTCATTCAAGTGATGAAACAATGCTTGGAAGTGTTTGATTGTTTGAAATATCTGTCCATAAGGATAGATTCTGACTTTTGGAAAGCATATTGATAATGAAAATGTAAAAAATACTATAAGCTTGGGTTACTATGCAGATCTAAGAATTGTTTTACTGTATCAATTAGAAAGACCTAAGTAACCCAACTGCTGCTTCTTATCCTAGACTATGGTGACATCATCTATCAAAACACAACCAAGACCTTACTTTGCAAATTAGATGTCATTTATAAAAATCGTTGCAGATTCATACTTGGATGCCATTATAAGACACTAAATTGGATGTCACTCCCAAATGAGTTGTATTAGTAGTTGTAGCAGTAGTTTGTATTAGTTGTAGTCTTTTTTTTATGATGTTAATGTATGTTTTTTAGTATTTGTTTTAGTAGTATTATTATTTCATTGTTATTATTAGACAGTAGTATAATTCTTGTTACGCATTCTTTTTAACACTTGAAAACGAGATCTCAAGAGATTTCATCCTGCAAAATGTCAAATAAATAAATACCATCATTGCGCGTCATACATTTGGTCAGAACATCACTGTGATCACTATGAGGTGTTCTGTCTTTAATTCTAGATTTACAGCAAGGCCTTTAAAAAAATATCCCTCACTGGAGCCATACAGCAGAGAAACAGAGACAGAGAGCAATTCATTGTGTTGATTAGATTACCAAACGTGGAACAGATAAAGTGTCTGATCGCTGATTGAGAGAAAACAGAACGTGAGCCGAGCCACTCCATCGCATTACATTAATTGTGCTTTAGGTCCGCTAGCCCGTGGCGCTGCTAACACTCCTCTCTCCCCAGCATGCAATTTGTGTGTGATGTCTGAATGTCTGCTCACTACTGCCTCACACACACACTCACACAGATGGAGACATACAGGGCACAACCACACACACACTCAGGCATACACACTCACTCACTCCCTCTCACACACACACACACACCATTACTACCATCACACTGCTGGTGGAGATTAGGGACTGGTATAGCTAGTGGCTTCAGAATGGGTGTTTCACAGCCCTCGTCTGCCGCAGTACTCGAGTCCAGAGGCCATAGCATTAATCAAATTCTCATTGCTGATAGCCATCTTGTAAAAGTCTGTTATATTGTAATTGCACGGCACAGTGGTAATGCTTGCCTACGTCCCAAATGGTACCCTATTTGTTATGTAGTGCCCTATTTTTGACCAGAGCCCTTTGTGCCCTGGTCATAAGTAGTGCACTATGAAATGAATATGGTGCCATTTGGGACACATCCCTTGTCGCAGTTGTAAAGGAGTCAGGCCTCTTGTTCAGCTTCGCCAGCCTCCTGTTAACAACTTTGTTTGTGTTGAAGATATACTACACTGTTTGTTCACCTGGCTCTGAATGCTTCTTATATTCACAGATGCTCTAAGCACCGAATCCTATTATAGGATACTGTACAGTAAATCAAATAATGCATTGATGTCAATAGGAGCTCGGAGTGAAATGGGGTTACACACACATATCTGAAGTTCGGCCACAAGCTATTGTATAGCACTCAGTTCATTCATTCAACTTCATCAAGCAGGTTACTATCCAAGCTCTGGCTTGTTTTGTTCTAGAAGTTACTTACAGAGTCTTAAGTACTATAGTACAATACAAATAAGTTGTTTAGAAGACAGATGGTACGTGTATCTCTCCAACAATGCTTGGTACATGTCCTGATACTACAGTCTGTACCAGTAGCTATAGGCAGCTCAGGGAGCTGCAGGTGGTAAATTGGGCACAGAGGGGCTCCAAACCAATTATGGGTGTGGTTTACTTGTCAGTCAACAAGTGTTGCTATATTTAGCCTGTCTGTTGCTTACCAGCAACTCAGTGAGATTCATTTAGAGGGCAGGGCTGCAATGCTGTCAGGTAGCCAATCGATATTTTCCCTTTGAGATTGGCTTTGATTGTTTTTTGAAGTCTCTTTTGTGAAATAAATGTGTAAACTCTCTAAGTTCAGATTTAACAGTTGAGTATAATAATAGAATATAGCTATCTGGTTGACTGTCTGCCATACAAGAGGTACAGTAGTCCCTGAATTCCAATCAAAAGTTTCACTTTAAAAGGGACAGTTTCTATTCTGGTGCTTCCTAGAGTCTTCTCCTTCTTGATCTCTCAGTCCTCTCCTCCTCCTCGCTCATTAAATGCTTTTCTCTCTCGCAGGTTCCTACCTATTAACTCTGGAGCTGGCCTCTAACTTCAGTTCATCGCTCTCTTCTACTCTGTTCTCATTCCCTTAGCACTCCATGTTTGATCTCTCTCTTCCTACTCTCTTCTCTATGTCCCTCATTCACCAGAGGTTCCTCTCCTTCTCCGCTCTGATTGTAATTCTTCTTGATCTCCCTCTCTTTCCCTCTCTCTGTCACTCTGTGATGGGTGTTGAAATCAGTGGATGTGCTCCTCAGAGGAGGAAGGGGAGGACCATCTTCCTCAGTGAATTTCAGTCAAATAAAAATAGTGAAACATTTTAAAACATTTTTAGATAAAACTATACTAAATATATTCACATGCTACCAAATAATTGATTAAAACACACTGTTTTGCAATTAATTAATTTATTCCAAATTAGGAGAAGAGAGATCTAGCTATATTTTGTAGTATATATATTTTCACTTTCACTTTCTTAGCTAGCATCGAATGCAGCTAGCTAGTTTAGCCTACTCAAACAGAGAGGGATGCTATGTTAGCTAGCTGGCTATGGCTATCCAACACTGGAACTCTTCCAAGTCAAGGTAAGCTTTTGGTTTTATTCATTTATTGCCACCAGGGCCTGCCGGTGTATCTGCTAAACTGCTTGCTACTGACTGTACACTGCACTGCAGGATTGTAGAGGGTTTACTAACGTGTTAGTTCTCATCTATATTGACTATGACTTGACAATGATGTAGGCTGTGTGTAGCGGTTAGCAGTCATGATATGAAGGTTTGGCTTGGAAAGGTTTTTTTCGCCTAGTCACAGACAGCTGGTGTGTTGTGCACTTAAGTCTAAAAGCGAAGGGAAAAGGTGAGAGGAGGAGAGCCTGTAGATAGATGTGAGAAGGAATTATATATACAACGAGCTGTTTGTATGTGACTGCTATGAAAGTGAACTGTGTTGGCTAGTGATCAGGGGTGTATTCATTGCGCCGATTCTGATGAAAATAACTTCTTAAACGGAAGAAAACAGAATGAAACAGGGATAAACACACCTGATTTTGTCCAATAGAAACTCTTGTTCGCAACTGTTGGACTAATGATTACACTCTAGATCAGCGAGATGCAGGCAAAAGTGTGCAATGCAGTATTGAATGTGGCACTGTCTGTCACCTTGATTACTCAAAATTCTCTCGACCTGTGCACCTACGTTGTACATTTTTATTCTTAGGCTCGGTTGTAGCAACCTCATGATGGATACAGGGAAAATGTTAGCATCATGTAGTACCCTAAACCTGTTGATGTTACATTGAGCTGGATGAATGGAATATGAGTGACAGTCATCCAATATGCTGTAATAGAAATAAGGCCATGTTCATGAAAAAACTATCATCCTCCCTCATCTTAAACGGCTCCAACCACCACTGGTTGAAATGCCTGGGGTCATATTGACTCGGTTACCACAGTTCACCGTTGAAACTGAACATGGTTGGCTTTTTTGGCTCCTGCAATGTAATAGTTGTGCCACTGTGCTCTTCCTTGCTCATCAGAGCGCCGAGCTCTACAAGTGTTTAGATGTCCCTCAGGCAATCTAAGTGGTCTGCCTTGTGCTGTTCACATTTGGCATGTGGAACTGGAAGATTTCAGCGTTATCTTGAAAATGTTGATCAGATATTGTATAAATTATAGTCTCCTGCCTTACTGTTCTGCCAAAATCAGACGTCAATATCTGAACTTTCACAGCGTTATCGGTGCTCGTTATTGGTAGCCAAAAAAAGTTAAAGCCTCCCTGCTTTAACTTTTGGAAACCTTTCATTTACAATTCACATAATATTTGATTTTCTATGAATATTCCATTTTTGGATTAAGTGATCTCTAGCTCCATCTGTCTTTCCCTTAGTAGGCAACGAGTGGGGAACCACCTTCAATATGATACTCTGAGATTTTTAACATACAGTATGAAGCTGTCAGTGATGACAGAATATGACATACAATCTAATGATCTTATACAAATAGAATGTTCTTCAAAGACTTCATGCCGCATCAGGAATGAGCAACATCCTGTTGTTTAGAAGTCATGCTCAAAGTGATCCGGCCAACAGCAATCGCCCAAACCGATTGAGATGAACCAAGTGTTGAAGAAGTTTGCTTCTAGGAGACACAAAAGACTCCGAGCCTCTTACTCCTTATGATGCCACGCTACACTGACTAACCTGACACAGACGCTAGCTGAACACACCCTTTCAACTCCAGCGCCCCATCAGACGGTCTCCAGTGACACAATTACCAAGTTTTCGTTCAAATTTGTCTCTTGTCCAAAAGTAGCACGTCAAGCGCGGGTAAAGGGGACGGTAATGGGCAACGTAGTCACGCCTATTATCGGACGGTGAGTTGCTAAATAACTAACCACCTGATGCAAGATGACACTTTTCGGATAAGTAACAAATAGGGGCGAGCCCCCTCTTCAGCGCCTCTTCTTCCATCCGTGACCCTTTCAATAAACTGTTTAAAGTGCCGAGGGGGTTATTTCCAACAATTGCGGTCCTGCTCCCATTTTGGACCAGAGTGGAGAAAAGGTTAATGAATTCAATACTGCTGTAAGCCCTGTATCCTCCTTAACAGTGGGCACAACAGGAGTCAGTGGGTACAGGAGATTGTTCCAGAATGCTGATAAGGAGGACTAGTAGAGCAGAGTGTATATGCTGCCCCCTGTAGGTTTAGATTTGTAACTACAACCATCTACTTTATTTCCAAGAAACAAGCAAAACAACTAAGCGACGTCTGTGTTCGGTTTAATGTATTGGTTTAGGTTCGACCCACTAGCTGATTGCTTGTTCCCTTGTTGCGACGTGGGAATTAAACTTCCTGATTGATTCTAACTACTGCGCCACATGGAAATGTGGATGTACCTACTGCAACTACCATTGGGGCTATGGGGCTGAATACATTTCAATATGACGTTTGGCTCATTCCTTGCGATGTGTCTGTCAGCCGAAAGTTCCAGTGACTTTGTGATAATTGAATGGCACAGAGCAATCCCAGCTCTATGGCCATATGAAGAGGATTAGCATACAAGCAAAGTGTGAATATACTACAGTGTCGTGTGGTGAGATCACATCACACTCCATTCTCAGCCTCCTGTAATCTTGTCAGTGAGCAGCATATGCAGATTTGCAACCAGCCTTATCCTCTGTGAGAGAGAAAGTGTGTGTGTGCATGTGTGTGTCAGTGTGTGTGTGTGTGTGTCCATGTTTGTGTGTCTATAAGCTCCTGACACTGCAACTCAACACTTGACAGACATATACGTTCAGTAGTCAAAGACCTGAACCAGTGTCCAGAAACAATCCCATAGACAGGCTTTGTATTTCTGTCTTCCTTTGTGCTTGTCTCCCACTCTCTCCTGCAAATGACAACGCTACCATTCACTCTGGATGTCAATGTTAGCTACATCAGGTGGAAGGAAATCCCATTTGTGTAATATCTGAATCAAAGATCCATTGCCACGATCCATCACCACGATGAATAAAACGATCATTCAAATACATTTCTGTCCAAACCAGCTAGAGTAAAGTCATGTTTTTGACGTATTTTCCTCAAATCAACTATTCAAGCCTAACAAAGGCAAAGTATCAGGGGACATTTCATATCATGCCATGTTCACGTCATTCACCTCGATTCATCTACATTTCACATAGAGTTCAGTGTTGGGATTGATGGGGCAACAGCTTGATTTATTTAAGATGGAGTTTCCCTGTGGTGTGTGCTGCCTTCCACGTTACCTCCTGGTGGGTCTCCTGTTCTGTCTATGCAAGTCACTCTGTGATGTGTTCTCTCTCCCTGCCTGTATAGTAACCTCTCTCTGCACTGACAATGACATGTGGTCTGCATCTCTGCACCTGAGGAGCGGTGGGCCCTGGGCAGGCAGGCAGGCCCACTAGACAATGAGAGAGAGTAGCTGGGTGCGTGTGTCATTCTTTATTTATGGGTTGAGGCTGGGTGATTGACAAGACGGGACATGAGAGGCTTTCTTCCTAACCCCAAAGCCTCAGTCATATACCCATAGCGACACATAAAACACGGAGATGCATAAAACACACACACACAGACACAGACACGCACGCACACACACACACACACACAGACAGACAGACACAGAGACAGACACACATACGCACTCTTTGAAGAGAACCCATAGCCAACATAGTCAAAGCAGGGCTTCTCTAGAGTCGTTTGGCACAGTTGTTTATTTGTTTGTGTGTCGTTCCGTTCTTCACAGCGTTCTCTCTTGACTATTTTCATATAATTGATGCCCACTCTCTTCACGGCCTGTGGAGCAACAAAGAGAGCGCATGAAAGCCATGTTATAGCAGTAGCCGTATGAATATTGCATGGGGATAACGTGTTAGGAGCAATTTACCCTCTTCCCTTTGTCTGACAGCTACATCAACAAGCGATTGGGCTCCACATGTATGAATAAAATATTGGGTTGCCATTTATTTTAATTTTTTTTATTATTACTTTTTAAAAATATATATTTTTTTACATCTGACGAACAGTATGGGTTTGTTGGATTCCAACAGAAGCCGGGCAGTGGCAGTTCTCACTCATCTTTTATTCTAACAGCCGCCGCTGTTCTCCTGTACGAGAGAGTATTACACTGTGGGAGACAGCCCAGTCCTTTTTTAAAAGCTATATATAAGCTTTAAAGCAGGCGGGAACAACACATATCATGGAAATAAAATATTTCTCTCAGGATTTGTGCCTTTGCCGCAGAATGTTAAAAAATGAAACACACTCGTCAGTGGAAGGCTTCTGCAAAAGTGCCAGACAAATTATTAGTAGCAATTTTTCTGAACCATGAAACACCACCCATTGAAAATCCTACTGCTTGGTTGATAACATGCAGATGATAAATTGATGATGTATTTGTTGATCTAGTTTCTTAATGAAAGGTTCTCTTACTCGGAGCTTCTGCTGTTCTGACAGCTAGAGTGAGGAACATCAGGCAACAAATTAAACAGCATGCAACCAGATTTGATGTCTTTCTAACATCAAGTAGAGTGTTTTCCACTTACCTAACCATATCTACTGAACCTCAGGTGGAGATGATCAATGATCTATCAATGATCATTTTAGTAAACATCCATTTCCATCTTGTGTTCCAAATAGTATGCTGATAGCAGTTCATAAAGGTCAGATCCCAAATGGCATCCTATTCCCTACATAGTGCTTACCTTTGACCAGAGCCCAATGGGCCCTGGTCAAAACTAGCTCACTACATAGGAAATAGGGTGCCATTTGGGATCCAGAAATGTAACATTAGCCTCGTCTTCTCCCAACAACCTTACTGAGATATTGTCCATATCTGTCTTAACAGATGATTTAATTCCAGGAGATACTGTATATACTGCAGGGTATGCCAAAGGCAGATATGACTAAGCACCCCTTCATCTGCTATGTTTCTAGGCTTTGTTTTTGGTTTATGATCTCATGCGGCAGGTTTTATTATAGTGTGTGTGTGTGTGTGTGTGTGTGTGTGTGTGTGTGTGTGTGTGTGTGTGTGTGTGTAAGTTTGCGTGCGCGCTCACAGCCTCAGGACTCTGGTCTGGGAATAAGAAGGTTTATGGAGGATCTATTCTCTCCCACACTCCTTGGCTCTCGCTGACCACCACCAGCCCTTTGATTTCCCCCGAGTGTGAAGGCCAGTTCTGATATCCTCCAGCAAAGTTTATCTCCACAGCAAAGTAATGGTCAAAACGCAGGACGTGCTGCCTTGGAGCTCATCACGCTGGAGAAACATCGCACGTCCCAAATGGCACCCTATTCCTTTTTATAATGCACTACCTTTGACGAGAGTCCTGGTCAAAAGAAGTGCACCATATAGTGAATAGGGTGCCATTTAGGACGCATCCATGGTGGTTCTAAAAGGGAAGAAACTAGGCCGCTGCAGCAAATCAGTATAGCAGTAAGTGTTTCAGAAACATTTCTATATTCAAGACCTCCTAGAGCCTTTTGTTGTTTTCAATGACACATTTAGAAAGCTACGTTATCTTGATTTATTTAGAAGCGACATTATCTTGATTTATTGATAAAGCTACATTATCTTGATTTATTGATAAAGCTACATTATCTTGATTTATTTAGAAGGTAAATATTGGCATCTAAATAATGTTCTAGTATTATCATTGACTACTTTTTAACACTTGACATTAAGTTGCTCTTATACCTGTGTAGTTGACTATTAGGTAACACTTTACATTAAGTTTATTAAGTTGATCTTATACGTTTATATTAAGTTGATCTTATACCTTTACATTCAGTTGATCTTATACCTTTACATTCAGTTGATCTTATACCTTTACATTCAGTTGATCTTATACCTTTACATTCAGTTGATCTTATACGTTTATATTAAGTTGATCTTATACCTTTACATTCAGTTGATCTTATACGTTTATATTAAGTTGATCTTATACCTTTACATTCAGTTGATCTTATAACTTTACATTCAGTTGATCTCATACATTTATATTAAGTTGATCTCATACCTTTACATTCAGTTGATCTTATACCTTTACATTCAGTTGATCTTATACCTTTACATTCAGTTGATCTTATACCTTTACATTCAGTTGATCTTATACGTTTATATTAAGTTGATCTCATACCTTTACATTCAGTTGATCTTATACCTTTACATTCAGTTGATCTCATACCTTTATATTAAGTTGATTTTATACCTTTATATTAAGTTGCTTTATGTTTGTGTAGTAACGCTGTAATTACAGAAGTCAATGATTATCTGGGTTTAGGTACTAAGGTCCTCCAGTAGATGGTGCACATTGACAGTATTGTAATAGCTGGAAATCGACATTTTATGATCATGAACATTTATTTTGACGTTTATTTCACATTTCTTTTGCGTCAATAAATCCAGATTATGTAGGATTATTACAAGTGACTGTAATATGTCTAACCCTAGAGTGTTCAGTTCATGTATTCCAGTAGTTTAGAAACGCCATGTGTGTCGAGGTTCACGCCAGGTCGCTATGGCATCAGTACATTTATCTCCTGACCTGGAAGTCCAGCCTTCGTTTCTCAGCCAACCCCTACAGCTGTTGAGACCAGCTGTGTTTAAGTCATGATCACGGGTCGTATTGCAGTGTTGCCATACATGGGACCCTCTCTCTCTCTCTCCAGAGTGTATCATACTCTGTAACCAAAATGTTAAAAGAGCTGTTCCCATGGCTCTCTCTATAGACCATGAGTATTGGGCCCTATGCATTAATTGTGACAGTAATAATGCTTGTGTTACCCCATACTGCATTATAGGACTTGGTATAAGCGTTCATAACAAATGGAATGTTATGATTAAGAGAACGTTGAATCTTTAAGTTGTATCAAAAACATTTTTATTTCAGTTGTATCAAAATCATATTTATCTGTTCATTAATATACACATATTTAAATAACAAATAGAAAAATAAATAAACAGTTTTAACTTATGATATCTTTAAATCTCTCACAATTAGTGTTGTATACTTGTATATAGTGCTGTACCACAAAATCACGAAGGAAATCGAAAATCCCCCTCTCTCTCCCCCGCTCTCTCTCTTTCTCTAAAGTGCAGTGTCAGCCCTCAACATTCTTCTTGTGTGTGTTTGGTCACATGACTTCTGGGAAAATCCAGCCGTTGGGTTTTCCTTCTCCCCTCCTCCGTTATGTTCACTCTGCTTTTCTCTTAAGACACCTCTTCTTTTGCTTGTCGTCCTTTCCTTCTCCCCTCCTCCGTTATGTTCACTCTGCTTTTCTCTTAAGACACCTCTTCTTTTGCTTGTCGTCCTTGTTTATTCTATTTGGAAGGAGGGAGAAGAGTGTTATTCTCAGAAAGGACTAATGTCACATGGATTATATTATGTCAAGTGCTATAGGATGTTTCTAAAGTATGTGCTAAGGTCTTTTGCTTTTACATGCTTTAGCCTCATGTCTGCTACTTAATGGTGTGATAAAACTATAATTACAGTAAAGTTTATAATTACAGTAACTTAGCTTCTTTTTTTTACCATTAGATTTATATGTCATTAGATTGTGATAAATGTTGATCTATAAGTTATTACATTGTCATAACTGCAGTATAGTTCTGCCAAGGATTTAGTATGGTGGTGAGGAGTCTGATGATTTGATCTATCTTACCTGTTCCAGCAGTTGACGAAAAACATGGCCTTCCTTCCAGCGGGGTTCAGGCACCTTCTGGCTCCATCTTCCGCCAGTGTAACACTGAAAACAACAAACCGCACATACACACAATTAATGCTTGTGTCACACAACTGATACAAGGCTGATGGAGGTGATTGTCATGTCAGAAGTAAATGTCAGAAAGAAACAAACAAAAAAAGAGAGAGAGAAACCACTTTCTGCTTAAATGAATGCAGTTACTTACATGATTTCAGTAGTGTCGCAGTAATGGGTCTTTTCAATGATTTCAAAGTCATCAATGATTTCCTGAGTGTGCATAATGGTTCCTGGGCATTTGCATCTGGCACCTGGGACGTGTTGAGCTGTAATGAGAGTTATAAACATCAATCAACATGGTCAAACATTTGAATGGAAACGTTGTTTTACGACAAATATGTCTTCAAATTGGATTTTGGATAAGAATTCACATGAATGCATTTTTTGCACAATGCTTGTTCTAAGAAGAAACTGTACATAACTGCAATTTCTATAGTATTCTACACTCATTTTATCCTATACGACAGCCACTATATGTATAGTAGCCTAGTCACTGCAAAATCCCTAGTCAGTCAGGTAACTAGTAAAAGCATGCACACTGTACTGTACATTCCATATATTGTAGCTGACATGGCTAGAAATGACTTTGAAATCTTACCTCCGTTGAGCTGTATACAAACTCCCAGCAAAACCACCAGGAAAAGACTGCAGGCTTTTGGCGTGAAGGCCATCGTGAATATAAGTAGCGAGAGATGGGGTGAGGTGAGGAGTCAAGAGGCAGTAAGATCCACTTGAAGTGAAAGTGAAAAGTGAAGAACTATTGGGATCCATTGTCCTTTTTATAAACTGCCGGCAGAGGGTTTTCCCAAATCCCATGTTCTTTCCCGGCAAACGTTCAAGAAACAGCTCTCACTGGAATTTCCCAGCTCACTAGGGTAGAAATGAAGGAATGTTGGACTACAGAGTGGAAGGGGCGGAGGGAAGCTAGGAGTCTGCAGATAAAAAGTTGGCCGGGAGAATCTTAACTCCTAACTTCCTAACTGTGACTGTGGGAAAGTGAACGACAGGGTGAGTCAGCGTTGCAAAGTCACGGTGATTCATGTTTAAGTGGCCTGTCTGCAAACCTGTTATTTTAAATCATGTAGATTAAGCTGTCTCGGATTCATTAGATGGACAGATCCAAAGTCTCCTTCCAATTACCTTCTCCTTCTGAAAACTGCTCTTTATGACATCACAGATCTGGGGGTCAAACGAGAGATGGTGCTTCGGAAGAGGGTCTCGTATTAAGACAAACTTCACCCCAAACTTTCTTGGATAGAAATAACCAAAGCTAATAGGAAAAGTGAAAACAAAAGTGTATCAACTGCGAAGAATGTTGATGGTTCTTCTCCTTCTCCACCAGCATGCCCAGGTCAGATATGCTGTCTGGGGCAATTAGCAACAGCAACAGCTGCAGGAACATCATGATGACACGATAGCCAGTCATCTCTATTCTGTGAACCCCCAACCTAAATGTACCATGTCATACTAATCATGCTAGTCAACACTAGAACATGTCTATAGACCGACACCTGTTTTACCAGAAGTGAATGATTATCATGGTGATGAATAATGACACCCAGGATGTGTCTGGTGTTTTCAGTCATGTGTGTTGTGTCTTGTCAGAGGTTCGTTTTCGGGCTTATGTCCCCATGTCTTTTATTTTTCATTTGTTTATTTAACCTTTATTTAACTAGGCAAGTCAGTTAAGAACAAATTCTTATTTACAATGACGGCCTACCAAAAGGCAAAAGGCCTCCCGCGGGGACGGGGGCTGGGATTAAAAATAAATAAATAAATAAAATATAAATATATGACAAAACGCACATCACGACAAGAGAGACAACACGACTAAGACAACAACATAGCAAGACAGCAACCCATGACAACAAAGCATGGTAGCAACACAACATGACCACAACATGGTAGCAACACAACATGGTAGCAGCACAAAACATGGTATAAACATTATTGGGTACAGACGACAGCACAAAGGGCAAGAGGGTAGAGACAACAACACATCACGCAAAGCAGCCACAACTGAAAAAATGGAAGCCGGTTGAGATACTAAATGTCTCCTATTCTGTGGTGTGATATGTCAGGTTTTAATTGATGCTAAAACATGTTTTTTCATGATAAATAACTAGGTAGATACACCTATGTTTTTAAATGTAATTACACTACATATGATTACATCTGAAAATGTTTTAAAGCTGGTTTATGCATTATGTAGTTGTATGCAGTGGAGGCTGCTAAAGGGAGTACGGATTATAATAATGGCTGGAACAGAACGAATGGAATGGCATCAAACACATGGAAACCATGTGATAGCATTTGATATTTGATAGCATTCTACTTATTTCGCTCAAGCCATTACCAAGAGCCCATCCTCCCCAATTAAGGTGCCACCAACCTCCTGTGGTTTTATGATATTTGACCAATTCTGCTCAAATTAATTAACACAGTGGGACTATGCTCAACAAGTTGAGAGGTAATGGCCTGATTTGACTTTTTGGTTCATACACAATTTATTATATGACCAATACTGTACTCTGACTACCACCTCCAATTATGTGAGCCACTGCTAATGAGCCATGTCCAAGATAATCCAATATCATGACTAACACAAATTTGGGGGGTTATCGCAAATACTGTTGCTCTTTCTCATAAAGTGTCATTTCATGGTAATGTCCACTGAAAACATTGTTACTTAACGTCTTAAAATGAGTGTGGTATTTCTTCGGAACAGGACCTAATGACGTTTCAGTAGAATATGTACTGTATAATTCATCTATATTCTGGGTATTGGAAACATTAACATTGATTTACTTTCCAGTGAAAATGTATCACCGGAAAGAGCAGGCCTCCCTGTTCCCTCCCTTCATCTTATTTTGATAGAGGGATGGACCTAGGCCAAGGTAGCGTTATTGCTAATGCACTGTAGCGCCAGCTGTCTTGGCTCACCACACGCCTGCGACATTTAGAAGAAACAGAAACTTAAGGAGCCTAACGGACCAGAACCAGAGCACACAGGAGTGCTTAACAGAGAAAATAGATACCATTTGCTGGCCCATAAAGAAAAGAGAAATGTCTGTTCTTGAAGACAAAGAGACAATAATTGCCTTGATTGTGAGTGACAGAGTCAATGGCTGTGAAAACAATGTTTTTGAATACCATGTTGTTTTAATTGGGTTGGTCACACAAAGATATTTACAGACAATCATGTACAGTATTTACAGCTTCTATTTACAAAGAGTTCCTTACAAAAAGATTATCATTGCGAGGGTATCCAGAGAGATAAAGCAGCTAAAGTGTCAATTCATTGGGCTGCCCCCTCCTTTGTAAGGTGTCTTCTTCTACGGTGTCCATATTAGGACACCCTTCAACTCTGGTCATGCCTGGAGGGACTCAGTCGATAAAGTAGATCACATTGGAGAGTTAAGACAACATTCACAAATCATTCCTGACTACCTCGACCTCCAATCCCACGCTGGGTTAATCCAGTAATGTAATCCAGACTATGCTTCCTGTTCACCAAAGAGTTCCGCAAAGCACTGCGGCCTTTTCCACAGCACCGTCACAAACAGAAGCCTAGGACTTTCTTAGTCACGTCAACCCCCGGAAAACTGGGCCTGCGCAAACAACCAATCCAGGGGGTCTCGGCCTGAACATACCCGGGTTACACAGTCCAAAGGATGGGCGACCATCAGTGACACATCCGATAGACCACTGGGGATCCAAGGAGCATATGCCATGGATTTGTTATAGGGCGCCAATGGGGCTACAGTGGAAGCATCTTCTGACGGGATGGGTGGCCAAGCAGGTCATCCATTGTCGGTGCTCCCGGAGTGGGCCGTGGAGGGGGTATGAGGCAGTCTGGGAGAGTTTCTTGATGGAGTACACATACTCCTCCATAGTGGGGTACTCGTCTTCCCCATCCTCCAGAACTCCTTCCTGCAGCTCACTGATGGTGGGCAGCAGCTCGACGGAGGAAAGCAGCCATCTGGGCTTCATCCTGTAAAAACAGCCTGGAAATACATTGACATTTTTTAATTTTTTTAATATATAAACTAAGGAGATGTGTTTCCTGTTGATACAGTGGCATTTTCCCTATTTTGTTGCCTTAAAACCTGGAATTAAAATATATATTTTTTGAGTCATACCAAAATCTTTAAATCATACCACAGATTCTCAATTGGATTGAGGTCTGGGCTTTGACTAGGCCATTCCAAGACATTTAAATGTTTCCCCTTAAACCACTCGAGTGTTGCTTTAGCAGTATGCTTAGGGTCATTATCCTGCTGGAAGGTGAACCTCCGTCCCAGTCTCAAATCTCTGGAAGACTGAAACAAGTTTCCCTCAAGAATGTCCCTGTATTTAGCACCATTCATCATTACTTAAATTCTGAATAGTTTCCCAGTCCCTGTCGATGAAAAACACGGTGTTCTCGGGGTGATGAGAAAAGTTGGGTTTGTGCCAGACATAGCGTTTACCTTGATGGCCAAAAAGCACAATTTTAGCCTCATTTGACCAGAGTACCTTCTTCTATGTGTTTGGGGAGTTTCCCACATGCCTTTTGGTGAACACCAAACGTGTTTGCTTATTTTTTTCTTTAAGCAATGGCTTTTTTCTGGCCACTCTTCTGTAAAGCCCAACTCTGTGGAGTGTACAGCTTAAAGTGGTTCTATGGACAGATACTCCAATCTCCGCTGTGGAGCTTTGCAGCTGCTTCAGGGTTATCTTTAGTCTCTTTGTTGCCTCTCTGATTAATGCCCTCCTTGCCTGGTCTGTGAGTTTTGGTGGCCGGCCTTTTCTTGGCAGGTTTGTTGTGGTGCCATATTCTTTCCATTTTTTTAAATAATGGATTTAATGGTGCTCCGTGGGATGATGAAAGTTTCTGATATTTTTTTATAACCCAACCCTGATCTGTACTTCTCCACAATTTTGTCCCTGACCTGTTTGGAGAGCTCCTTGGTCTTCATGGTGCACCTTGTTTGGTGGTGCCCCTTGCTTAGTGATGTTGCAGACTCTTTGGCCTTTCAGAACATGTGTATATATGCTGAGATCATGTGACAGATCATGTGACACTTAGATTGCACACAGGTGGACTTCTGAAGGTAATTGGTTGCACCAGATCTTATTTAGGGGATTCATAGCAAAGGGGGTGAATACATATACATGCACCACTTTTCCATTCTATATTTTTTTGAATTTTTTAAAACAAGTTATTTTTTCCTTTCACTTCACCAATTTGTACTATGTTGTGTATGTCCATTACATGAAATCGAAATAAAAATCCATTTAAATTATAGGTTGTAATGCAACAAAATAGGGAAAACGCCAAAGGGGGTGAATACTTTTGGAATGCACTGTACGTTAGTTATGATTTGATGTCTATGCTCTATTTGGATAGACACTCTGTATAGTACAAATACACTGTAAGAATATTGCTCATTATCTTATGGACCATGTAGAAAATACCTTATCCTTTAGAATAGAATTACATCATAAAATAGCAAACAATCATACAGGGTTGAAAGATAATGTGAAATATATATTTTTTAAAGATACTTTTATCCTTACAATGAGTTTTAACCCTCAGCCCGCCACCACCATCACCACCCCCACACTATATTAGCATTGTCTTACCTCGATTGTCTAGACTGTATCCCTCTCTTGTTGGTATTCCACGGTGTGTCGCAATCTCTCTCTCTGTGTCCTGTATGCCACTGTCTCTCAGTGCTATGGCTAACAGAGTGGTAACTGACAGGTCGGAGGTCTGTAGTGCTATACTGGGATCAGTGAATCAGGTGGGGCTTTTATATCTCATTATTCCAGACTAGACCAATGGGAATAAGTATAGCACTGGGCATGGAAGTGCTGTCGTTTACTCTAACTTGGCTCAGTGTGTGTCTGTGTGTGTAAAGAGGTGAATGACAGGTGGGTCTTTGGCTAGGTGTTATATTGATATGTGAGGGTATGAACACATATGTCATAAACTGGACATCTCTGGGTATATGCATAAATTACTTTATTGTAGAAAAACTATACTTTATGTAGTTGACATAATTTAATGCCATAGTTTCTACAACAAATATATAACATACAGTTTCTCTGTTACATTTGAGTTCACCTGTTAGTATTTTCTCTCAACCTGGCCAGCATCCCGGAGTCGCCTCTTCACTGTTGACGTTGAGACTGGTGTTTTGTGGGTACTATTTAATGAAGCTGCCAGTTGAGGACCTGTGAGGTGTCTGTTTCTCAAACTAGACACTCTAATGTACTTGTCCTCTTGCTCAGTTGTGCACCGGAGCCTCCCACTTCTCTTTCTATTCTGGTTAGAGCCAATTTGTGCTGCTCTGTGAAGGGAGTAGTACACAGCGTTGTACGAGATCTTCAGTTACTTGGCAATTACTTACATGAAATAGCCTTCATTTCACAGAACAAGACTAGACTGACGAGTTTCAGAAGAAAGTTGTTTGTTTCTGGCCATTTTGAGGCTGTAATCAAACAAACAAAAATCAGCAAATTCTGATGCTCCAGATACTCAACTAGTCTAAAGGCCAGTTTTATTGCTTCTTTAATCAGCTGGGCTAACATAATTGCAAAAGGGTTTTCTAATGATCAATTAGCCTTTTAAAATTATAAACTTGGATTAGCTAACACAACGTGCCATTGGAACACAGGAGTGATGGTTGCTGATAATAAGCCTCTGTACACCTATGTAGATATTCCACAAAAAAATCTGCCATTTCCAGCTACAATAGTCATTTCCAACATTAACAATGTCTACACTGTATTTCTGATCAATTTGTTAATTTAATGGACAAAAAAATAGCTTTTCTTTCAAAAACAAGGACATTTCTAAGTAAAACCAAACTTTTAAACGGTAGTGTACGTCACCAACAATTGACATATGAAGGAAAACTTCCCTTATGACTTCTCGTAAACAGCAAACTACTGCTTATTCCGTATGTATAAAAGACTTTAAGGGCAACATTTGGGGTGAAAAGTTTGGGTCTGCCAAACTGCACTTTGAATGGTATCTCTTGAGAAGACAAAGCATGAAAACATGACATACTCCATGTTAAGATGAAGTCAGGGTGACATCATTCATGATATCATTAATAATTATTCTAATCATTTTAGCTTCCTTTGATGTAGAGTGAGTCCAGACACAATATCTAAGTTAATCAGCGGCCAGATGAAAGAAGAAGCAATCGCTGAAATCATCGTTGACACCAGTCTCTACCTTTAATGTTGAAGCAAATGGAGTTTAATTGGTTCACTGCATTCCTTTTAACCTCCAAAGAGGCAGCTACACACAATTACACACACACACACACACACACACACACACAACTCTCAATACTAACCTTTCTTTGGTAGTGTTGAACTACTCCACTCGCCCCATATTGAGCTGAGTAGACCCGGTGATGATGGGTGAGGCCGAAATATGCAGAAAGTGTTGAGGTCACACTGCAATGGAAGGCCAGGCTCCTGCTCTTCCAACAAACCTTGACTCAGGCAACTGTCTGACTTCAAATAACACTTTCAGATGCAACTGTTCAGAACTCGCTCAGAAGGTGGTGAATAGCATACTTGTTTTAGGGGGGACTTACAGTATTTCAATGTTGTTTTACTGTATATTGCTCAAATCCTCCTCGGGTGAGTTGGTCACTGTTACTTAATAGCAGATTTATCCATTTTAGGTGACTTTGTGATGTAGGAGCCAATGTGCGATAGGATGAAGTTTTAACGATGTATCACTTTTTCAATTTTTTCAGGCTTAGGTTTTGTTAATAGACAGTAGAAACAGACCCAGGAGTGAAGGCTCTGTTTCTCATCCTGCCTGATCAGCGTGTATTGTATTATCCCATGTCCTAGTGCTCTATTTATAGCCTTCAAGGTCAAAGGGCAGATTTACTGAGTATACTGCAGTAGGTCCCCATGTGAAAATAACCTATCTGCAATATGTGCTGTTTGGTAACATTTTACACTTTAGTAACACTTTGCTATAATCGGTGTAGTAACGCTGTAATTACTCTTGTAACGTTTACATTTTAGTTACTTAGCAGACGCTCTTATCCAGAGTGATTTACAATTAGTGCATACATTATAAGATAGCTGGGTGAGACAATCCCATATCACAGTCGTAGCAAGTTCATTTTCCCTCAATAAGTACGGGATTCATTTAAGATACTCTTTGAAGAGGTAGGATTTCTAACATTTTCGGAAGATGGGTAGGAACTTTGCTGTCCTATCTACAAGGGGAAGCTGATTCCACCATTGGGGTGCCAGGACAGAGAAAATATTTGACTGGGCTGATTGAGAGCTGACGGGGTGGAATGAGCAAGAGACCAGATGGTGCAGAACGGAGTGCTCAGGTTGGGGTGTAGGGTTTAACACATAACACATTGTAATAACATTATAACGTTATTGTAACAGTTTCTACATGCATTCAATCCGGACCTCAGAAATCTCCCTGCTACCATATGACTCCAGGGAGATATCTGGGGTGAGATCCCTTAAACCCACTTACATATTTGTATAATATTTTAACTCCGTAAAAGTGAGAGATCAGTGGCCTTCAACATGGCACCGTCATAGGATGCCACATATTCAACAAGTCAGATCGTCAAACTTCTGTCCTGCTAGAGCTGCCCCGGACAACTGTTAGTGATGTTATTGTGAAGTGGTAACATCTAGGAGCAACAACAGATCAGCAGTGAAGTGGTAGGCCACATAACCTCTCAGAACGGGTCCGCCGAGTGCCGAAGAGCATAGCGCTTAAGAGCATTAGTGAGGTCGGCACTGATTTTGGGGCGATCAGGCCTGGCTCGCAGATGCCGTTCCAATTCATCCCAAAGGTGTTCGATGGAGTTGAGGTCAGGGCTCTGTGCAGGCCAGTCAAGTTCTTCCACACCGATCTAGACAAACCATTACCGTATGGATCTCGCTTTGTGCACAAGGGCATTGTCATGCTTAAACAGGAAAGGGCCTTCCCCAAACTGTTGCCACAAAGTTGGAAGCACAGAGTTGTCTAGAATACCATGTAGCGTTAAGATTTCCCTTCACTGGAACTAAGAAGCCTAGCCCAACCATGAAAAACAGCCCCAGACCATTATTCCTCCTCCACCAAACTTTACAGTTGACACTATGCATTCGGGCAGGTAGAGTTCTTTTAGCATCCACCAAACTCAATTTTCCACTGCTCCAGAGTCCAATGGCGGAGAGATTTACACCACTCCAGCCGACGCTTGGCATTGCGCATACTGATCTTGGGCTTCTGTGCCTCTCGGCCATAGAAACCCATTTCATGAAGCTCCCGACGAACAGTTATTGTGCTGACGTTGCTTCCAGAGGCAGTTTGGAACTCGGTAGTGAGTGTTGCAACCAAGGACAGATGATTTCAGCACTTGGCGGTCCCGTTTTGTGAGCTTGTGTGGCCTACCACTTCATAGCTGTTGCTCCTAGACCTTTCCACTTCACAATAACAGCACTTACAGTTGACCGGGGAAGATCTAGCAGGGCAGACATTTGACGAACTGACTTGAACGGAAATGTGCCATCCTATGACGGTGCCACGTTGAAAATCACTGAGCTCTTCAATAAGACCAATCTCCTGCCAATGGCTGTCTATCGCATGGCTGTGTGCTCAATTTTATACACATGTCAGCAACGGGTGTGGCTGAAATAGCCGAATCCACTAATTTGGAAGGGTGTCCACATACTTTTGTATATATAGTGTATCTGAGCATACATTTGCACCATATTCAGTAGTGGGCTACAAGGCACTGAAAAGCAAACGTTGTCATATTTAATCCAAAGCATTTCTCTGTTATTTCTGTTTAAAAAATGCAGCATAGCAATTCCAGAGCTCCAATCACACCTGTTTTCTGTAAAGATGCAAATGTAAAACAATCTTTGCAAAAAAAAAAAAGTTTTTTACAGAAAATAAAAGTTACACACCCTCTATCCCCCTGCCAGCCCTGTTTATCATGGACAATGGATGCGATGGTTTCAGATTGGGTCGGCAGCGGCACCGGTCCCCTGCAGTCCATACCCAACGCGGTGGTAGTGTTGGTCTCTGGTCCACTCCAAACTGTAAATGCATGAATCAAAATTGTGTCGATATTGCAAGAACATATTGTCATTTCACATAACCATACACAAGGAAATAGAGCTACTCTACCTGCTTCATTCATGAGAAAACTAACTGGAAAAAGCTAGCTAAGTTAGTTAGCTAGCTATCTTATAGTAATACAAAATACGCCCAAAAGTTTCAAAACGTTAGCTGTCAGCTTGAGGCTTGATAGAGGGTAAAACAAACTGAAGGGGAGGAACATTTGTATTCCTTAGCTAGCTAGGTTACCAGGTAGCTTTCACCCCCTATAAAGCCTAGCTTGCTGGCTAGCCCTACTGGCTGCTGGCCGAATTAGCTAACGTTCTTGATTCTAGGTAACGTTACTAAGATAAATAAAAGATCTCAAATTAGCTACTCACTTTAGCGTTGACTTCTTTGAAGTAACAATATTTTCTACACAGCTTCTCACTTCTTTGTTTCTTCAGTTGTCAGTTTGACCACATACCGTTTGCAAACTCATTTGTGGCGCCCAAATGTCAAAATGACAGTTGGAACTCCACAGCAGAAAATAAATGATTTTTGGTGCTAGGCTACCAATTACAGGGCTTTTAGCTTGCAGTTTGCAAGTGCTCATGCAGATGGAATACAAAAGTTATCTAGTGTCTGAAACAATTATATGGATTTAATATTTGTCCAATTATTGACAATGTCCTAAAAACTCAAATAAGCATCAGAAATTGCCGTTATTTAGCATATCAAAAAGCATCAGTCAAGAGCATATGCATTGCATGTTCTGAGAAAATATACTGTGTAGACCTACTGTCAGTACTTGCCATCATATAGAGAAAATAAGATGTCCACATAGGCCTATCTCAGGATATCTAATGAGTCAATATCAGGCCATCCCATGTACAGTATGATATCTGGAGGGCTTCACAAAATGATTTGTACTTGAAAGAAGAATAAGGATTTCATATTTGACAAATTATTGCGCATGTGCTGAAATCTCAAAAATCGTCCTTATTTTCAGCATATCGAAAAGTAGATCAAGATCCAGATATTGACCTAGCATATCTGGAATCAATACATTTTATTATCTTGAATATGCTAAGAAAACACAGAAATGCGATGTATATATTGTCAGTATTTGTACAACATGAAGAGAGAAAATAGGATGTCACATATCTCAGGATATTGAATGTGTCCATACTCGGCCATAGGAAATGTCCATGTGGGATGTTCAGAGTAATCCCAATATGATATATGTCTAAAAGACACATCTGGGTTCAGTATTTGTCAGGATATGGTGCAAATCCACAAAACTCTAAATACACTGCTCAAAATAATAAAGGGAACACTTAAACAACACAATGTAACTCCAAGTCAATCACACTTCAGTGAAATCAAACTGTCCACTTAGGAAGCAACACTGATTGACAATAAATTGCTGTTGTGCAAATGGAATAGACAACAGGTGGAAATTATAGGCATTTAGCAAGACACCCCCAATAAATGAGTGGTTCTGCAGGTGGTGACCAGACCACTTCTCAGTTCCTATGCTTCCTGGCTGATGTTTTGGTCACTTTTGAATGCTGGCGGTGCTTTCACTCTAGTGGTAGCATGAGACGGAGTCTACATCCCACACAAGTGGCTCAGATTGGCAAATTCGCCACTGGTGCCCTGTGCTCTTCACTGATGAAAGCAGATTTGCAGATTGTTTTTAGGTGACCAAATACTTATTTTCCACCATAATTTGCAAATAAATTCATTAAAAATCCTACAATGTGATTTTCTGGATTTGTTTTCCTCATTTTGTCTGTCATAGTTGAAGTGTACCTATGATGAAAATTACAGGCCTCTCTCATCTTTTTAAGTGGGAGAACTTGCACAATTGGTGGCTGACTAAATACTTTTTTGCCCCACTGTATATGGGGCTTTGGTGACAAAACGGATGGCACTGTGATAGACTACATCCAATTTTCTGAGTAGAGTGTTGGAGGTTATTTTGTAAATGACATCGCCGAAGTCAAGGATCGGTAGGATAGTCAGTTTTACGAGGGTATGTTTGGCAGCATGAGTGAAGGATGCTTTGTTGCGAAATAGGAAGCCGATTCTAGACTTAATTTTGGATTAGAGATGCTTAATGTGAGTCTGGAATGAGAGTTTACAGTCTTTCCAGACACCTAGGTATTTGTGGTTGTCCACATATTCTAAGTCAGAACCGTCCAAAGTAGTGATGCTAGACGGCCGGGCGGGTGCGGGCAGCTAATCCTGTTTGCCTGAGGCTGATGCCACCCAGGTGTTTGTACACATGCATATACACACAATTTCATTCAAACACACACATGGGCACATACACAGACACACACACACATACACACATGTAAATAGTGCCATACATGCACTCAAAGCATATTTTCATTTGGCCTTGCTGTTATGATTTTTGTTGTCCTTGATGTCTTTTGTTTTTTGCATTGTAGATTCCTGTTTTCCTTTGTCTTTCTCTTTTGTTCATTTTGTTGGTTATTGGTGCATTATTGGGGGATGGGGCACGGGGGCTTGGGGGGTGACAATCTTGGGGGTGGGGAATGGAATTATTTTTTTGATTTTTTTTCAAACAGTCCAGAGAACATTAAGAAACAACGTTCTTCTGTGGGAATTTCAGTAATTCAGCATAAAGTTTCCTACATGTTTCCTCGTCGTTCTATTTAAAGTAATGTTATCAAATTGTTCCGAGAACATTAAGAAAACCTTCCATAAAAACCACATGAAAACATTAGTAAGAATGTTATTTAAAAACATATACATTCCGTTCTCAGCATCAACAAAACTCGCTCTATCCTCTACCTTGTTAATTGGCCACACCTGATCTTAATGAATTCTGCTTCCCTTTGAAATGGGGTCTATTTGAATATACTAAAATGCTTCGTATAAGTTTTTTTTTTAAACATGGCATGCTAGCTCCATCCTGGTGGTGCAGTGGACTAATTACATGGATAGAGAACAGAAGATACTGTAATAGGTTAGAATCTCACTGATGCTGTGCCACAATACATTGCATGATTAATGCCTAAGCAAATTCATTTCCATGTGTCATATATGTGCTTAGAGTTCAAAACATTTAACCTAAGCTAGCAGTCTTATTGCAACATGTTCTCAGAACGTTAATAAAACCTCCCAGGAAAACGTTCAGGGAACTGTAGTAAAACGTTCTCAGAACCTCCCTACAACTTAAAAATGAATGTTCCCAGAATAGGCAAAATGTTCACTTCTGTTCTCAAAACATTTTTAAAAACATTTTGTTTTCCCTGATCAGGTCATGTGGTCATATAGTCAATATAAATAGTGCATTCGGAAAGTATTCAGACCTCTTGACTTTTTCCACATTTTATTGCGTTACAGCCTTATTCGAAAATGTATTAAATAGATTTTTCTCCTCATCAATCAACACACAATACCCCATGATGACAAAACTAAAATAGGTTTTTAGACATTTTTGCAAATGTATATAAAAAAACAAATATCACATTTACATAAGTATTCTGACCCTTTTCTCAGTACTTTGTTGAAGCACCTTTGGCAGTGATTACATCCTTGAGTCTTCTTGGGTATGACGCTGCAAGCTTGGCACACCTGTATTTGGAGAGTTTCTCCCATTCTTGTCTGCAGTGTTACAGTTCACCCTTCAATTGCCCTTTAATTGCAAATCCTTCAACACCTCCATTGTAACACCTTACGACAGCTCCCTCACTGACTAACAGTGCTGATGGGCTCCTGGTGATCTAGACAGATTCATGAATTAAAATACAGGCTGTGGCCTTAATCTAAATACATCAAATGACTCTGTCCCATTGAACACACTCTTAATCTAACCTCAGAGATCAATTGTAACATGCTGCCCTGAAGTCAAGGACCACAAGTGTTTTTATTAATCATATAATGTGCTATCCTATCGAATCAAAAGTATTTTAAACCCCAAAATGAATGAATAAACCAGTCTAGCAAAATGCAATCATTTCAGGTACGTGACAGATGCTAAATGACCATGCTACTTATTATTGTTTACAGTAGCCTAGCTAGTTACGTTAGATGTCCTGTTTATGTTATCCAATCAATCCCCTTACGGCATAGGGTGACGGTGACACGTTGGTAACCCCTCTCTAAGCAAGTTTATACTCAACATGTGTACCAGCAATAGCATCCTAATGTGGTCCTATTTTAAAGGCCCATTTCCTCATCACCAGGGCCAGATACAGACATGTGGATTAAGGCCAGGTCAGGAAGAGTGACTCCTGATGGCTAATAATAGGATAACAGGCTAGGTGTTGGTCACACGGGTAATAGCCAGGCAGGATAACACAGTCTAAAGTGAAATGATGTAATAGCCCAGAGGGAGGGTGGTGCTCAGAGTTCCTCCTGACTTCCGCTTGTAGTCGAGAGAAACAGTCGCCGGTAAGAAGCCTAATCCTATAAACCTGGTCCCTGTACTAGACAGTATGTACTGATGCCAGCCAAGTCATCATGCTGTGTCCGTGATTAAACCGAGTCATGTTGAAGGCCTATCTATAGTCAGGTGGCAGGTGAATCGGACACACACAGATCTGAGACCAGTTAGGCTCCCTAATAAACCGGCTCATACAGGGCATAACATTTGTTTGACCTTATCATCATGATCTATTGAATAGTTCATCACCATGTTATGCCTTATTTCTAACCAAGTTGGTGAACATACAGAACTGAGCTGAAGCGTGGCTCTATTGACTGTCACTGTGCTGCCATCTGTTGGTGACCAGGATAATAACACTGTGAATTGTGTGTAGAGAGTCTGTAGATAAGTTCGAGAGTTAGTCATGTTTCATGGTCATTTCAATGCAGTCAAATCGGGAGATTAATTGAGATTCCAGTGCAAGATTAGAAAGGGGCTTTTTAATTGCCATTTTTGCAATGTAATTTCTATTCCCATGCTGAAGCGAAGTGAATTTACATGAAAATACAGTAACAGTGTTTCCAAGACTTGGTTGGTAAATAACAAACATCAGGAAAGCTCTTAGAGTTCATAAAACAGACCGCATTCACATAAGTGCATTCTTACCTAGCATGTTCAAATTGCTTAGTGAGCTATACACCTTGTAATAATGGTACGCTATACTAGGAACAGTAAGTGGTGCAGTTCTGTAATAGTATTAAAGGGATTTGAACGGATTCGTCACTAGGTGGCAGTGTTGTTATTAATTTCGCATTAAACAGTGATTTCGGGCCATTCGGTTACCACAACTAAGAAGAAAGCCAGGCTGGTCGGTCACCCGTGATACAAGTCAGTACTCAACACCTATCCATCAGAAAGCATGACTTGATTCAACATAAACACTGCATGTCTAAGAATGCTAAATACGTTACACAAATCAAATTCTTTTGACATCATTATGTGACGTGACCGTTGAATAATCACTAACACTAATCACTTAACAGGTAACACTAATCCGGTTACATTTTTGAATGTATTAGAAAAACGATATAACCGGATATACACAAGCTTACGGAGTCCTCGGCCATCTTATGTTGTATCACTTTTATAAAGACTTCATTAATGCATATGTTATTCTAATAGATTAATCTCACATCTAATAGATGAATCTCTTACATTTGTCATGTTTCTTATTGCAATGCTAAAGACATGATGTATTCTATTGATACAATGTAAACCTCCATAGAAGGTATAGAATTCACCACTCCACTTCGATGCTATATTTTCCCACCAGTACTTCACTGATGACACTCTCCGTCTGTACTTCATGTGCAGTTCTTAACGCAGAACACCCTTCTATACACACACACAAACTGAATCTCATTCACTCTCGCGTTCTCTCTCACACAAACACACACACGCACTCTCCCCTCTCCCTTCTAACTCTAAAGACCATAACCTAATTGATTCTCATTTTCATTATGTTCTCCCAGGGTCTCTCTCTCTCTCTCCATCTCCCAGCGAACAACAAAACCAGAGGAGACAGAACAGAACAGTCTGCCTCTCACACTGTGAGGATGACACGACCCTCCCCCTAAAGAGGAAGAAATAGAGGGTCTACTTTGAAGTCCCACCCCCGCAAAGCAAAGGTCAAAATAATAAATGTAGGTCCAATTGAAGGGTATGCAGGGGGGGGACAAAAGGCTCCAAAGGGGGGCGAATGGTATATTTTGGTCGGGCAGTCCCTCACAGTCCCTCACAGTGTACTAAAGGCATGATGAATTCATAGAATCAGGCATAACCAAAGACGGAGTAGCAGGGGTCCTCGGGGAGAGAATAGGATTTTTTAACCGGGCAGACAGGCCTGGCTCCTGCATCCTACTCTTTTTGTAGGCCATCAGTCTTTCTTTCGTCCCCTCTTTCTTTCTTTCTCTCGCTCTCTGTCTGTTTCTCCTTTGCTCGCTTAACCTCTCAGAGACACACTCTCTCTTACACACACACACATTTTCTCTCTAACACACACATAAAACTCACACTATTTCTGATACACACACTCATTCTCCCTCACTCTCTCTCTTACACACAAACACAACAGACACTCTCTCTCACACACACACACGCACTCTGATACACACATATTCTCTCTCACTCTATCTTACAAACACACACGCAGCAGATACTCTCTCTCACACGCACAAACACACAACAGCCACTCTTCACACACACACACACACACACATATTCTCTCTCTAATACACACACATTCTCGCTCACTCTCTCTCTTACACACACACACACACATACACACGTGCGCGCGCACACACACAGCGTGTTTTCACTTTTTCACTTGTTTGGCTTCTGCATCACCTCTTCACCTCTATTGAAAGGCATAATTAGAGGCACTGATGAATCACAGAGCCATCCCATAGACAGTCCCCATCAGCTGCAGCAGCTGCTGCATGTCACATTGTGGCCATTGTGGTTCACAACAAGTCACTTTCATTTATGTCAGTCTTTGAGGAACTAAGGACTATGTCATTTAAATATGAGCAAGTTTTGTGCAGGTAGTGTTTGGTTGGATTAAAAAAAGCATATTCATTTTCATTTTCATTAAAACAATTTTGTCAATGGTTGAACTGTTGAATGATACAGATGAATGGTTTTATTTAATCTGTAGGCCTAGTAATTGGTTTTCAACAAATATTGCACGACAAATCTATATGAATATCACAAACTGATTTAGGGTATACCACACCAATTCAGTCTCAAAGTCAATATATACAATCATTTGTAGTTATTAAATGTACACAGAACATTTTGTGGAATTCAATATAGTAGGCTAATACATTTTTTTCCCAGGTGAGAAGTAAATAAACTTCGTCAACATGTGTAAAACTGTTGATCTGACTGTGTGTGGCATACAGTAGGCATATAGACAAGGCTATGTGGGGACACTACTGCCTGACCTTTACAGTAACATATCAGAGTTCACGTGTAAAATATTCAGTCCCTTTGCTTTGTTATTCCCAACATCTCCCAGACACATTTAATATGAGGCGCATCATCGAGGCTCCAATTTCCTCTGGAGGATGCAACCAGTACCGAATTACATGCGCAATCCTGCCGTGAATCAGACATCACCACGGTAACCGAACGGTATTCACCATTCTCTGCTTTACCCGTAAACATCCGCGACGCAACCCTACCGATCGTCATCCTCGCACGCAGTAAGTCATTTTTCTCCCTTTGTTATAGCCTATGTGGAATGTATTGTCATCGTTTGTGTGGGCAATTTTATTGATCAGGCTTTATGTCTGCTTGCGTTTACGTGAATAAACCCGTAGCCTACGGTATCCTATAGTCTACATTGCAAATGACATGATTCGATTGTCACAAACAACAACAAAAAATTGCCTGATGTGAAAACAGCATTGGTTGCTTATGTCTTTGAGTCTATTTGAGTATCAATAATGGCTGTATATTTCAAGCATATTGATACGGTTGAGAGCCCCCTTGATATTAATCCAATGCGCGAACGGTCTAAACAATTTCAAAGATGACATTGTCATTTCCGACAATTATATCGGTGTTCAAATTAGCTTTCATAACGAATTCTTGAATGTCAATTTTTTCTTGAATTCTTGAATGTCAATCCATTGCCCTTGTAGCCTATGCAAAGAGCATCTCGAGCAGTCTGTGCCATGACATGAGGTTATAGGTTATGTATGGTGCTTACCGAAACGTATGTTACCACATGACGTGTGATGTGACATGAGTTTCAGCAGTCATGTTCATGCCATTTCTCTGTCTTGTTTGTTTTCGGGATGTTTGCTAACTGGCCGTTAGCTTTGCTGATCAGTAGAATCTCTGTTGCAGCAAACACGCTCTTTTCAATGCAGCAAGTTGAGATCAGATGCCTGATTAGTGAACCATGAAGAAAAAAGTTAACAGGCCTAGATACTAATAGTTTATAGAATCATTCTTTTTATTTTATTTGTAAGACTATGTTTTATGTTGTATTATGTGGTTCTAGCATTTATAAAGCATTAATACACATCACCTCCTTATTGTACTTCCCAATCAAAATATTCAGAGAATATTGACCAAAAATATGAATAGAAAAGATTAAGGAAACTATACTGTTTTTATGGTTATAATGCCATCCACATTCATCCAAACCTTGTTTCATTCCTTCGCTGATGGAGGAACAGATTTGACAGCTGGCTCCCAGCTCTTTCTGCATTGATATAGCATCAATCAGTCATCTGAATCACCATGGCACCCACACCTCCCTCCTACAGTAGCCTGCAATCTACAGTCTGAAGATGGTGGGCTGTGGTTCTGTACAGACAACCACATTAGCCATTATAGCCACCCACTCACTCCACAGTGCAACAATAGCTAGGCTAATGGAGCCTGGAGGAAGTGTGTGTGTGTGTGTGTGTGTGTGTGTGTGTGTGTGTGTGTGTGTGTGTGTGTGTGTGTGTGTGTGTGTGTGTGTGTGTGTGCGTGCGTGCGTGCGTGCGTGCGTGCGTGCGTGCGTGCGTGCGTGCGTGCGTGCGTGCGTGCGTGCGACAGAGAGAGATAGCTAGAGAGAGAGAGAGAGAGAGAGAGAGAGAGAGCGAGTGTTTGTGTGTATGTTTTCGTGCTCGTCTGTGTTCCTGCCTATACCTGTCTGTATGATTGAACCTGCGAGGAACTGATCTTTGCCCCCTTGTTAGCATCATCATTATGAGTCATTCTCACAGCGGTACAGGATGGCGAGCTACGGAGAAGGTGGTGCTGCATTTCACACGGCGTCAACGAGCTCAGTGGCTTCTCACCTTGTGTTCCACATTCAGATGGTGCGCTGATCGAGGAGGAGGGGGAACAGCACAGTTAGACCAACACACACATAGGATATTAAACAAACACACAGTTCCTGTGTGTAGCCCACGCAACGTCTTTACATGACTCACCTTGGAATTACAGCCAGTATGGACATAATAAAGGAATGAACATAATAAAGGAATGAAAGAGATACTGTAGGACTACTTGTGGGAATAGACATAATAAAGGAATGAAAGAGATACTGTAGGACTACTTGTGGGAATAGACATAATAAAGGAATGAAAGAGATACTGTAGGACTACTTGTGGGAATAGACATAATAAAGGAATGAAAGAGATACTGTAGGACTACTTGTGGGAATAGACATAATAAAGGAATGAAAGAGATACTGTAGGACTACTTGTGGGAATAGACATAATAAAGGAATGAAAGAGATACTGTAGGACTACTTGTGGGAATTAACATAATAAAGGAATGAAAGAGATACTGTAGGACTACTTGTGGGAATTAACATAATAAAGGAATGAACATAATAAAGGAATGAAAGAGATACTGTAGGACTACTTGTGGGAATAGACATAATAAAGGAATGAAAGAGATACTGTAGGACTACTTGTGGGAATAGACATAATAAAGGAATGAAAGAGATACTGTAGGACTACTTGTGGGAATAGACATAATGACGATGACACCTAGTTTGACACAAAGCTTCTAGACAGTGCAGGGCGAAGACAGTCAGAGGCATATCATGGCATCCATTTAAATACAGTTCTCACCATCATCATCACCACCACCATCGTTTTAACATCATCATCAAGTTCAGCCACACAAGGAAACAAGGAGCAACGAAGTGGAATAAAACCAAGCTGCATTACCAAGTATCCTACCCTCTACACAGTAAAGCCAAACCGAGTTGCGTTACCCAGCATCTAATCGTTCAGCACTGTTTGTATTGCGATCCAAATCGTCCAGACAGACAGTCATTGAGAAGTAGTTTGAACCCAACAGAGCTGTGTTACCCAGCATCTGATCCTCTGCAATGCTTCTTTCCCCATTCAGATTGGTCAGGCAGGCAGACATGGTGAAGCTGGGCAGTAACCTGGCTGATAAGCTGGTTAAAGAACAGTCTATGGACGATGGCTTTGATAACATCCCTCTCATCACCCCTCTGGAGGTGAACCAGCTGCAACAGCCATACTTAGACAAGGTAACAACGTGAGTGTGTGCGTGCATGTGTGTGTGCGCGTGTGTGTGTGTGCGCGCGCACCCAGCAATTATTAAACATGTTCAGTACATCCTGTCTGTATATTACATTACACTGCATGTCTAGACACACATCAAGCCTACATCATTTCTGAGCCTGTCATTGGTCCCTGTACTGTGCCTTGACCCAGCCTCCCTGTTATCCTAATGATTCAGAGTGCTGTGGCATCACTCCACACTATCTCAGAGCGTCTTAGAATACATAGTAGATCACACACACACACACACACACACACACACACACACACACACACACACACACACACACACACACACACACACCTTACAGTTCTATTTAAGGCAGCAGCCCGGTTCCAACCCAGCGATCTGACTCGGAGTGCTCTGCTGTGCTATGCTATGCTGCTGTTCATCCTCAGGTAATCGTGAAGACCACAACAGAGTATCAGCTGCAGCAGAAGAAAAAGAAGAAGTTGTACGTCCCGGGAATCAAGAAGCTGAATATAAAACTGTACGACGAGGTATCAGAGAAGGTCAAGGTAAAGTCTTATCTAAGGGCTAGTAGTATGTTTACTGAAGTACTACTGGGAATGGTGATATTCATGGTTGTGTGTGTGTGTTCCAGCTAACAGGTTTGATCCTCATCACCCTTGGGTTCCTGGCTTGTCTTCTCCTGCTGGTCATGTACAAGGCTCTGTGGTACAATCAACTTACCTGCCCAGAGGGCTTCGTTCTCAAGGTAGGCATCACTAACACACACACACACCTTCTATCCGAACAGCTTATGTCCCGATGGTAAGGTAGACTACTGAAAGCATCATCATCATCACATACACACATAAACACACACTGCCTCCTATCCCAGTCAGACAGTCCTAGAGGTTTTTATTTTAATTGAACCTTTATTTAACTAGGCAAGTCAGTTAAGAACAAATTCTTATTTACAGTGACGACCTGCACCGGCCAAACCCGGACGACTCTGGGCCAATTGTGCGCCGCCCTATTGTACTCCCAATCACGGGCGGTTGTGATACAGCCTGGAATCGAACCAGGGTGTCTGTCGTGACGCCTCAAGCACTGAGATGCAGTGCCTTAGACCGCTGCGCCACTCGGGGTTACATTCATTAAAACCACAGACAAGAAGCAGAGGTTGTTTCTCTAGCGTTCTCCCACAGAGACCAACAGAGGACTATTATTTAAGTTCTTATAATCGCCTTCACAAACATAATTATCATCCAGTCCCAATGACTTACTAATACACCCTCTCCTATAGTCAATACTTACTGTACACCTCATCTAGTACTCATACTGTATTCTGTTGACAACATATTTTCCCACCAGAGACTTCTAAGGGATTCTCTCCCACTCTTTCTGTCTCTTCACTCTGGGAACATAAACTCATTATCTCCTTAGGACACCTCCCAGGCATCGTGTGCTCAGGCAACGCTCCACGCCTGTTACTCTCTACAAAGGCCCCCTGTCTTTTAAAGAGCGAGAGGCAGGCAAGGCTTTTTGGTCAGGCAGTAGATTGGGACGCCCGTGAATCAGAGAGGGGCCTTTCATTAAGGCTGAGCGTGACTAAACTGTGATTAAAGGCTGAAGACGAGAGGAGGGAGATGGGCGACGGGGTCTTCCCGGCAGAGGCTTTTGATGTAGACGGGTACAGTGTAGCTCGCAGCGTTTTTCCACAGCTAATGTGTTGTTGGAGACATGAAAAGGGACAGGAAGAAGGAGAGTCAAACGGAGGGTGCCGTGGCGTTGTCTTCCGTTTAGCAGAGCGTAGGCAGCCAGGGTTGTTGTGAGAGGTCATTTCTCCCAATACTGATGGAAGGTCAGGTCGTCTGTCAAGAAGCCTTGGATTTCCCTCAGGGGTTTGTTCAGTAGACCGATGCTACTCAATGGAAAAAATGCTCTTAAGGAAAACTCACTTGAAGCTTCTCCTGTCAGAGCTTGGCAAATTGGTGGAGTACCTTTCTTTCCCTTCGACAGCTTACACGTTCATTTATCTAAGGATGGCATCTCAGGTGTCATATCTAATGAGACGGAGCTGGCACATCTAAGTTTGAATATGAAAAATGATTTCCCTGAAAGAACCTTTACTCATGCTCGCCCACGCTGTGGAATAAGACGTTGTATGACTCACTCGTAATAAGTTGTTTCAGTGAAGGGTAAGGTAGTAACATGTGACTTGCCCTCATCATTTGCCGAGTCCTACCACAACCCATTATGATGACCAGAATCCCTGCTGTCCCTAACCGTAAATAGAGGCAACAGTATCATACGTCATCACTTTGCACACCCTCTTCACTGACGCTTCTGCCTCCCGGCTCCTGTCTCTTACAGGGTCGGGGGTCACTTTCCATTCACTCAATTCAGGAAGTGATTTAAAACTGATATTTTTTCACATCCTGAAGTAAATAATAAAATTGACACCAACCGTCCTGTCTTCTCTTCCCCATGCAGCACAAGCACTGCACCCCAGCAGCGGTGCTGGAGCCCTGGTACTACACAGAGCAGCAGCAGCAGGAGGACCCAGACGTGCCCCCCCGCTCCAGCAGTCTCTACACCGCCCTGGGTCACCTCAACCAGGCCAAGAGGATCATCCCCGAGCTGCCCCCGTCACCATGGTTCCCCGTCATCAACGCCCTGAAGCAAGCCGAGAGGGCCAAAGAGGAGGCGAGTCGTCCGAAGGAGTGAGGGATGGAGGGATTTCCAGAGGGAAAGGGTTTAGGAAGGGGGCGATAAAGGTATAAGGGTATATGGGGTTTCCAAAAGGAAGAGTTAGGAAGAGGGGATGGAGATGGAGATGGGGGAAAAAGTGTTGTTTACTAGGGGAGTTGACTATGAGGTATTCTGGGTAACGCTCCAAATGTCTGTTTAGGTGTCAGCGAACGTGACTCATTTGCAGTAAAGTTAATCTCTCTATGACGTTATCAGTGAGGACCACCGCCTTGTGTTATGTGCGTGCGTGCCTGTGCGAGCGAGAGAGAGAGAGAGAGAGAGAGAGAGAGCGAGAGAGAGAGCGAGAGAGAGAGAGTGAGAGAGAGAGGTGAGAGAGAGAGAGAGGTGAGAGAGAGAGAGAGAGAGAGAGAGAGAGAGAGAGAGAGTGAGAGAGAGAGAGAGAGAGAGAGAGAGAGTGAGAGAGAGAGAGAGAGCGAGAGAGAGAGAGAGCGAGAGAGAGAGTGAGAGAGAGAGGTGAGAGAGAGAGAGAGTGAGAGAGAGAGAGAGAGAGAGAGAGAGAGAGAGAGAGAGAGAGAGAGAGTGGTGCGTGTGAGAAGCGTTGGAGAACTGAACATAACAACATTCCCTGAAATGCTCACTAGATTGTCTTTATCAGACTAACATGTTTTCAGGTTTTTATTTTATTCTGAACTGAATGTAGAGTATCGTTAGTAATGTGGTCTGACAAGGTTTAGCGTTATTACATTTAGATCGAACTAGACATGTTTTTTGTAGATTTTTACATACACAGTTCGGAAATAAAATGTTTTGTTCTATTCAGGAAGCACAGAGCCCACATTAATTTAGAAACATGATTGTAAAAAACATATTTATCATGCCTTTTTTTCTCAATAGATTTTCCAGCAGCTGTGAACAATTTGTGTATGAGGATTTTGGTACAATTGGGTACGAGGAACCTGAATATTTTCAGGTGGAAGATAACCAAATGGATTGATGTCATTTCAATTCAGATGATTTCGAATGTAGTAGACTAGCAGGTGTACAAGTTGGATTCCTGTCTCATAATATTTTAACATAACATTAACTACCTAGAGTATCCGTATCTTTGTGTTTTCTAGTATTTATTTAAAGACCTATTTATTATGAGCTTTACTTTATTCCTTAAGCTATTTATTTGATTTTTTTTTTATTTGGGTGAAAAGCTTGGAGGATTACATTTTTTAAATTATTTATTTGGGGATTTTTAAAATAGTGAATAAAATGCAATGCGATTCATATCAAGTTTGCATTCATCCTAATTCATCATAATAACTGGCAGTATTTTCACCATGGATCAGATTGTGATACTGCCATTGTGTCACCATTCACCACCCAGCGTTAATAAACCTTGTTCTGTTCTGAGTGCCAAACGTTTATGTCAGACCCATCTGCTCTGATGTCATCAATAAAGTGTTAATCATAATCTGGGACTTGTTGAATTGGCTGTTTTACTGCTTGCATGTACTTTCAATGCACAATAGCAACGCTATTTTTTACGATCCAGTTTCAATATCAATTTACCTGGTATTTCCAAATTGTTTCTATTAAGTTTTTTTTTTTTAAGAAGAAAACCAAGTAAAAGTACAACCAAAAGGAGTCCGTTATTTTCACTGTTGATTATTCAGAGATGAGTGGCATGCACAGAATGCTAAACATGACTTGCTTCTTTTCTTCAAACCTCAGCTTAGCTATTCGGAACTGAGCCATATCCTCCTCTCTTTCTCTCTCTGTCTCTCTTTCTCTCTCTCTATCTATCTCTGTCTCTCCTTCTGTGTCTCTCTCTATCTCGCTCTCTCTTTCTGTCTCTATCTCGCTCTCTCTTTCTCTCTCTCATTCTATCTATCTATCTATCTATCTATCTATCTCTGTCTCTCTTTCTGTCTCTCTCTCTATCTCGCTCTCTCTTTCTGTCTCTCTCTCTCTTGCTATCTCTCTCTGTCTCTCTCTCTCCTGCTCATTCTCCCCTCTCTCTCTCTCTTTCTCCTATTTATGTCAGGGACTCTGCTGTGAGGCTGTCTGCATCTCATTTACACTCACATATTTTCACACCATCGCATTAAGCCCGGAATTATGTGTGTGGATTTATGTGTGTTTTGTGTGTGTGCGTGCTTGTGTGCACGTCTGTGTGTGTGTATGGGCAGGCTCATGTGTATGTGTGTGCATGTATGTTTGCGGATGCCTATGTGTACATGCACCTACTGCATGTGTGTGTGTGTGCCCAGCCATGCTTATTAATGAAATTGACATTATGCCCAGTTTAGACTGTGATGGGAGTTTTTTTCTCTCCCCCTCCGCATGCAGTTGCTGAGTGACAAACTTTGTCCGCTTGGCCTAGGGCATGGAACTACATAAAGTGTTAAAAAGTATTTATTAGGCCATTTCCAGACCCCATGCTTAGTCAAAGCATAGCATCTCATGCCAAGAAGGCTTGGATTTGGGGCCGGGGGGAAATCAAATAAAATCTGCTGGGTAGTCACGTAAAGGCCTCCAGTCTCGTTTCCCTCGCTTTACAACATCAACAGATCTCCACAGTAAAATAGCAGGTTGGCTTTTAATTTGTTCTGACTGTTTGGAGGCTCCGCATTCCCCAGTAGATTGCGAGGAGTCACTGCCAAAAGTCATTTAGGCTCATTTAGTGTATAACGTTCGCCATAATCAAATTCCTCTGGGGTTTTTCTGATGTCACAAATAACAAGAGGAGAATGTGAGAGAGAGGGGGACTTGGAGTGATGTAACTGTAATGTTCTCTCTCTCTCTTTCTTTTCATTGTTCTGTTTCATTTTTTATTTGTCTAGGTTGTTACTCTCTCTCTCAGCGGCTGATAAGTAGGGAGGTGTAATTAAAGTATGTATAAAAAAAAAAGTATGAAAAAAGTGAGAAAATTGGAGAGAGGTAGAAGAGAAGAAAGACAGAGACCGAACAAGGATAAGAAAGGAGGGAGAGAGAGAGATATAAGAAAATAAGAGAGAGACAGTGGACAGGAGAGAGGAGAGAGACAGTGGACAGGAGGGGAGAGAGAGACAGTGGAAATGAGAGAGGAGAGAGACAGTGGAAATGAGAGGGGAGAGAGACAGTGGAAAGGAGAGGGGAGAGAGACAGTGGACAGGAGAGGGGAGAGAGACAGTGGAAATGAGAGGGGAGAGAGACAGTGGAAAGGAGAGGGGAGAGAGACAGTGGAAAGGAGAGGGGTGAGAGACAGTAGAAAGGAGAGGGGAGAGAGACAGTGGAAAGGAGAGGGGAGAGAGACAGTAGAAAGGAGAGAGGGGAGAGAGACAGTGGAAAGGAGAGGGGTGAGAGACAGTGGAAAGGAGAGGGGAGAGACACAGTGGACAGGAGAGGGAGAGAGATAGTGGAAAGGAGAGAGGGAGAGAGACAGTGGAAAGGAGAGAGGAGAGAGACAGTGGAAAGAAAGGAGAGGGGAGAGAGACCGTGGAAAGGAGAGGGGGAGAGACAGTGGAAAGGATAGGGGAGAAAGACAGTGGAAAAGAGAGAGGGAGAAAGACAGTGGAAAGGAGAGAGGGAGAGAGACCGTGGAAAGGAGAGGGGAGAGAGACAGTGGAAAGGATAGGGAGAAAGACAGTGGAAAGGAGAGGGGAGAGAGACAGGGGACAGGAGAGGGGAGAGAGACAGTGGAAAGGATAGGGAGAAAGACAGTGGAAAGGAGAGGGGAGAGAGACCGTGGAAAGGAGAGGGGAGAGAGGCCGTGGAAATGAGAGGGGAGAGAGACAGTGGAAAGGATAGGGGAGAAAGACAGTGGAAAGGAGAGGGGAGAGAGACAGGGGACAGGAGAGGAGAGGGGAGAGAGACAGTGGAAATGAGAGGGGAGAGAGACAGTGGAAAGGAGAGGGGAGAGAGACAGTGGCAAGGAGAGGGGAGAGAGACAGTGGAAAGGACAGGGGAGAGAGACAGTGGAAAGGAGAGGGGAGAGAGACAGTGGAAAGGATAGGGGAGAAAGACAGTGGAAAGGAGAGGGGAGAGAGACCGTGGAAAGGAGAGGGGAGAGAGACCGTGGAAAGGAGAGGGGAGAGAGACAGTGGAAAGGATAGGGGAGAAAGACAGTGGAAAGGAGAGGGGAGAGAGACAGGGGACAGGAGAGGAGAGAGAGACAGTGGACAGGAGAGGGGAGAGAGACAGTGGAAAGGAGAGGGGAGAGAGACAGTGGAAAGGAGAGGGGAGAGAGACCGTGGAAAGGAGAGGGGAGAGAGACAGGGGACAGGAGAGGGGAGAAAGACAGTGGACAGGAGAGGGGAGAGAGACAGTGGAAAGGAGAGGGGAAAGAGACAGTGGAAAGGAGAGGGGAGAGAGACAGTGGAAAGGAGAGGGGAGAGAGACAGTGGAAAGGAGAGGGGAGAGACAGTGGACAGGAGAGGGAAGAGAGATAGTGGAAAGGAGAGGGGAGAGAGACAGTGGAAAGGAGAGGGGAGAGAGAGACAGTGGAAAGGAGAGGGAGAGAGACCGTGGAAAGGAGAGGGGGAGAGACAGTGGAAAGGATAGGGGAGAAAGACAGTGGAAAGGAAAGGGGAGAGAGACAGTGGAAAGGAGAGGGAGAAAGACAGTGGAAAGGAGAGGGGAAGAGAGACGTGGAAAGGAGAGGGAGAGAGACAGTGGAAAGGAGAGGGGAGAGAGACAGTGGAAAGGAGAGGGAGAGAGACAGTGGAAAGGAGAGGGAGAGAGACAGGGGACAGGAGAGGGAGAGAGACAGTGGAAAGGATAGGGGGAGAAAGACAGTGGAAAGGAGAGGGGAGAAAGACAGTGGAAAGGAGAGGGGAGAGAGACCGTGGAAAGGAGAGGGGAGAGAGGCCGTGGAAAGGAGAGGGAGAGAGACAGTGGAAAGGATAGGGGAGAAAGACAGTGGAAAGGGAAAGGAGAGTGGAAAGGAGAGAGACAGACAGTGGACAGAGACAGTGGAAAGGAGAGGGAGAGAGAGACAGTGGAAATGAGAGGGGAGAGAGACAGTGGAAAGGAGAGGGGAGAGAGACAGTGGAAAGGAGAGGGGAGAGAGACAGTGGCAAGGAGAGGGGAGAGAGACAGTGGAAAGGACAGGGAGAGAGACAGTGGAAAGGAGAGGGAGAGAGACAGTGGAAAGGATAGGGGAGAAAGACAGTGGAGAAGGAGAGACAGTGGAAAGGAGAGGGGAGAGAGACCGTGGAAAGGAGAAAGAGAGAAAGGAGAGGGGAGAGAGACAGTGGAAAGGATAGGGGAGAAAGACAGTGGAAAGGAGAGGGGAGAGAGACAGGGGACAGGAGAGGAGAGAGAGACAGTGGACAGGAGAGGGGAGAGAGACAGTGGAAAGGAGAGGGGAGAGAGACAGTGGGAAGGAGAGGGGATAGAGAAAGTGGAAAGGGAGAGGGAGAGAGACAGGGGACAGGAGAGGGAGAAAGACAGTGGACAGGAGAGGGAGAGAGACAGTGGAAAGGAGAGGGAAAGAGACAGTGGAAAGGAGAGGGGAGAGAGACAGTGGAAAGGAGAGGGGGGAGAGAGACAGTGGAAAGGAGAGGGGAGAGAGACAGGGGAAAGGAGAGGGAGAGAGACAGTGGGAAGGAGAGGAGGAGAGAGACAGTGGAAAGGAGAGGGGAGAGAGACAGTGGAAAGGAGAGGGGAGAAAGACAGTGGAAATGAGAGGGGAGAGAGACAGTGGAAAGGAGAGGGGAGAGAGACAGTGGAAAGGAGAGGGAGAGAGACAGTGGAAAGGAGAGGGGAGAGAGACAGTGGACAGGAGAGGGGAGAGAGACAGTGGAAAGGAGAGGGGAGAGAGACAGTGGAAAGGAGAGGGGAGAGAGACAGTGGACAGGAGAGGGAGAGAGACAGTAGAAAGGAGAGGGGAGAGAGACAGTGGAAAGGAGAGGGAGAGAGACCGTGGAAAGGAGAGGGAGATAGACAGTGGAAAGGATAGGGGAGAAAGACAGTGGAAAGGAGAGGGGAGAGAGACAGCGGACAGGAGAGGAGAGAGAGACAGTGGACAGGAGAGGGAGAGAGACAGTGGAAAGGAGAGGGGAGAGACAGGGGACAGGAGAGGAGAGAGAGACAGTGGACAGGAGAGGGGAGAGAGACAGTGGAAAGGAGAGGGGAGAGAGACAGTGGAAAGGAGAGGGGAGAGCGACCGTGGAAAGGAGAGGGGAGAGAGACAGTGGAAAGGAGAGGGGAGAGAGACAGGGGACAGGAGAGGGGAGAAAGACAGTGGACAGGAGAGGGGAGAGAGACAGTGGAAAGGAGAGGGAGAGAGACAGTGGAAAGGACAGGGGAGAGAGACAGTGGAAAGGAGAGGGGAGAGAGACAGTGGAAAGGATAGGGGAGAAAGACAGTGGAAAGGAGAGGGGAGAGAGACCGTGGAAAGGAGAGGGGAGAGAGACCGTGGAAAGGAGAGGGGAGAGAGACAGTGGAAAGGATAGGGGAGAAAGACAGTGGACAGGAGAGAGGGGGGAGAGACAGGGGACAGGAGAGGGGAGAAAGACAGTGGACAGGAGAGGGGAGAGAGACCGTGGAAAGGAGAGGGGGGAGAGACAGTGGAAAGGATAGGGGAGAAAGACAGTGGAAAGGAGAGGGGAGAGAGACAGTGGAAAGGAGAGGGGAGAAAGACAGTGGAAAGGAGAGGGGAGAGAGACCGTGGAAAGGAGAGGGGAGAGAGACCGTGGAAAGGATAGGGGAGAGAGACAGTGGAAAGGATAGGGGAGAAAGACAGTGGACAGGAGAGGGGGAGAGACAGGGACAGGAGAGGGGAGAAAGACAGTGGACAGGGAGAGGGAGAGAGACCGTGGAAAGGAGAGGGGGAGAGACAGTGGAAAGGATAGGGGAGAAAGACAGTGGAAAGGAGAGGGAGAGAGACAGTGGAAACAGTGGAGGAGAGGGAGAAAGACAGTGGAAAGGAGACCGTGGAGGAGGGAGAGAGACCGTGGAAAGGAGAGGGGGAGAGAGACAGTGGAAAGAGAGGGGAGAGAGACAGTGGAAAGGAGAGGGGAGAGAGACAGTGGAAAGGAGAGGGAGAGAGACAGGTGACAGGAGAGGGGAGAGAGACAGTGGAAAGGATAGGGAGAAAGACAGTGGAAAGGAGAGGGAGAAAGACAGTGGAAAGGAGAGGGAGAGAGACAGTGGAAAGGAGAGGGAGAGAGGCCGTGGAAAGGAGAGGGAGAGAGACAGTGGAAAGGATAGGGGAGAAAGACAGTGGAAAGGAGAGGGGAGAGAGACAGGGGACAGGAGAGGAGAGGGGAGAGAGACAGTGGAAATGAGAGGGGAGAGAGACAGTGGAAAGGAGAGGGAGAGAGACAGTGGAAAGGACAGGGGAGAGAGACAGTGGAAAGGAGAGGGGAGAGAGACAGTGGAAAGGATAGGGAGAAAGACAGTGGAAAGGAGAGGGGAGAGAGACCGTGGAAAGGAGGAGAGGGAGAGAGACCGTGGAAAGGAGAGGGAGAGAGACAGTGGAAAGGATAGGGGAGAAAGACAGTGGAAAGGAGAGGGGAGAGAGACAGGGGACAGGAGAGAGAGAGAGAGACAGTGGACAGGAGAGGGGGGAGAGAGACAGTGGAAAGGAGAGGGAGAGAGACAGTGGGAAGGAGAGGGGGATAGAGACAGTGGAAAGGAGAGGGGAGAGAGACAGGGGACAGGAGAGGGAGAGAAAGACAGTGGACAGGAAAGGGGAGAGAGACAGTGGAAAGGAGAGGGGGAAAGAGACAGTGGAAAGGAGAGGGGAGAGAGACAGTGGAAAGGGAGGGGAGAGAGACAGTGGAAAGGAGAGGGGAGATAGACAGGGAAAGGAGAGGGAGAGAGACAGTGGGAAGGAGAGGGAGAGAGACAGTGGAAAGGAGAGGGGAGAGAGACAGTGGAAAGGAGAGGGAGAAAGACAGTGGAAATGAGAGGGAGAGAGACAGTGGAAAGGAGAGGGGAGAGAGACAGTGGAAAGGAGAGGGGAGAGAGACAGTGGAAAGGAGAGGGGAGAGAGACAGTGGACAGGAGAGGGGAGAGAGACCGTGGAAATGAGAGGGGTGAGAGACAGTGGAAATGAGAGGGAGAGAGACAGTGGACAGGAGAGGGGAGAGAGACAGTAGAAAGGAGAGGGGAGAGAGACAGTGGAAAGGAGAGGGGAGAGAGACCGTGGAAAGGAGAGGGGAGATAGACAGTGGAAAGGATAGGGGAGAAAGACAGTGGAAAGGAGAGGGGAGAGAGACAGGGGACAGGAGAGGAGAGAGAGACAGTGGACAGGAGAGGGGAGAGAGACAGTGGAAAGGAGAGGGGAGAGACAGGGGACAGGAGAGGAGAGAGAGACAGTGGACAGGAGAGGGGAGAGAGACAGTGGAAAGGAGAGGGGAGAGAGACAGTGGAAAGGAGAGGGGAGAGCGACCGTGGAAAGGAGAGGGGAGAGAGACAGTGGAAAGGAGAGGGGAGAGAGACAGGGGACAGGAGAGGGGAGAAAGACAGTGGACAGGAGAGGGGAGAGAGACAGTGGAAAGGAGAGGGGAGAGAGACAGTGGAAATGAGAGGGGAGAGAGACAGTGGAAAGGAGAGGGGAGAGAGACAGTGGAAAGGAGAGGGGAGAGAGACAGTGGAAAGGAGAGGAGAGAGACAGTAGACAGGAGAGGAGAGAGACAGTGGACAGGAGAGGGAAAGAAAGAGACAAACAGAAAAATACCAAAACGAGGGAAAAGAGACAATAGGAAACAGAGAGGGAAAAGACAGTAGGAAGGAGAGGAAGGAGAGACCGAGGTAGGAAGGGTGGAATGGAGGGAGGAGAGCAGATGAGAGGCAACTCAGTCTCGAGGGGGGGGTCGCCCTGTGTCTGTATGTGTTGTTGTGTGTCACAGTGGGTTCCCTCTACACTGGCGCCAGATGGGAATGTCTCCTTAACCAGAGTCAGTGCAACGACACATCCTCCACACACACACACACACACACACACACACACACACACACACACACCCTCCCCATACCGACCTGGCTTTGATGATAGAAACACTATACATGCAGCATGATCACTGTGGCTTGTTCTTCTATGGCGGTATCAAGGGGACTTTATCATAACTTATCACAGTGGTTTATTTCCACAGTATTATTATTGAGTTGAAGAGCAATGAGATAAAGAGAAAATAAAGAGGGTACAATGACATGCTGAGGAGGAGCAAACTTTTGTAATTAGGGATCTGAAATGAGTTAGGGCCTACGGGTCCTGGTCCACAGCAGTGCACTATATAGGGGATAGGGTGCCATTTCATTCAGACATAGATTTAGTGTTACAGTGGGAGTTTAGGAGGTATATTGCCCCCTAGGGGTTGTATCCGGGGGTTGCGGAGAGGAATTCACTCAGGCAGAGTTCTGGTTGTCACTAGTTACCACAGCCACAAATTATATATTATATACTATATTTTTAAAACTCATGAAGTCAAAAACGAGCTTTTTGGACTTCATTTAAGGTTGGGGTTAGGCATGAGGTTAGCAATGTTGTTAGGATTAAGGTCAGGGTTAGGTTTAAAATAAGATTTTAAGAAGAGAAAGGGTTGAAATAGGCGGGGTTTAGCCATTTGTGGCTGTGGTAACTAGAGATGACCCAGAGCTCTCTCGCTGCATTCTCTTCCCTGATACTTTCAATTTGACCTATAGTGACAGACAGTGTTCTCGGTACCCCTGCATTTCATCACAGACATTTTGTGATGATGAAATTTGATTTAACTCATTGAAATTTGATTGAACTCAATACCGATACTCGCAGTTTTTGGGTATGCGAAAATATAACCTTTTATAGTATGTGAAATTTGGAAAATTGAGTATGCTTTAAAACGCCAGAATTCGCTGCATGCTATTGAGGAACAGAATTTGTGTTTGTGTTTGACAGCAGCTGATAATCATCTGATAATGAGATAAGGCTGCTGTCTCAAACTTAAAGAATGGCGGGAAACGACGCATTCATTTGACGCCTTCTCAGTATAGCTGAGTCTGGTATGGTGACACGTGTTCCTTACTGAGCACATTTTCACTAAACAGTAGGTTCTAAATAGTATGTAGCACAATAAGTATGTCATTTTTGTAAGTAGTAGGACAGATTTCAGACATGACCAGAGACTTTGTGTGTTGTTTTAACATCTCCCTCCTTTTTACCTGGTTGTTTAGTCAATGGCTACAATGAGAGAGAACATTTCAGTCCTCTAACTCGCAGTCAGATCAACAAGATGGCTGCCCTTTAAAATGACTCAACAGCCATGAAATTACTCATTAGTCTGTTACCCTGCCGTGAGATACCCTAATGCCACGACGTCTAGCGTGTAAGCAATTATCTAGACCTACGGAGAGGTAGTTCGATAGGCCCAAAGCTGCGGCCCAAAGCTGGCATCAAAGACAACAACAACAAAAAGCATTTGGCTTTTGTTCCATTCCGTTTTGGAGTAGAAATATTATCATTAGTCATAGACCAAATCATTTTACGACATCCTGTGATCAGACTTTGGACTAATAGGCTAATGAGACAAATGGAGGTTGAATGGAGAGGAGTTGGTTCCTATTACCAATATGGCATCTCAGGGAGAAGCTGAGACACACACACACTCTTTCTTTCTCTCATACACATACACACAGGCTGGTTTGATTTAGGCTCTGTGGTCTCCACCCGCTCGGTGAAGCCACAGACTCTCTCTCTCAGACGAAAAAGAGAGAAAGAGAGAGAGAGACAGAGAGAGAGAGAGAGAGAGAGAGAGAGAGAGAGAGAGAGAGAGAGAGAGAGAGAGAGAGAGAAAAAGAGAAAGAGCAGAATGAACCCCCAGTTAGGTCAGCCTGACCATGGGCTGCCTGCCTGCGTCTGCAAAGCATCAAGCGCAAACCATCCAAATTGGCTTTAATCTGTGTTTTGCTTTGCCCATTATCAGCCTGCGGAGCTGCATGGCAAATAGGAATGAATGGGGCTTCAATGGGGTTTGGATAGTTTGGTTGAGGGGAAGGTCATGACATGATTCATGTTGATCTATTGATTCCCTGACCTGGGAAAGCTTTAGCGGTAATACGGGATAAATGACCGACTTACATCCCCGCAGACCTTTTACTAGTCGGTGAACAATAAAAGTGGGATGCAGCAGAAATGAAGACTATTATCAACCCTCCTCAGGTGAAGACAACCTCCACTGTAACAGATTATTCATAAACATATCTAATATTATATATGGAGCTCGGTAGGCTTTAAGAGATCCATAACCTCAAACAGAGCAACTGAATTGAATATACTTTTATATATATATATATCATCAAACATATGTAATATTTATTTTTAGACTATATCATCAAACTCAGCAAGCAAATATAACATAGCTTGATAGGCTATCGAGAACTATGGCATCAAGCAAACCCAACATATTTAATGGAGCTCTATAGGACCTCTGGAACTACCCAATCAAACACAGCAAACATATTTAATATAGCAGGACAGCTCTAGGCTATAGATAAACAGAACAAACCATTTCAATGTAGCCCTGTAGACAGACAACGTCAACCACAGCAACCATATTTCATAGACGAAGAGCTATGTTACATATCTACCACATCAAACAGGGCATATTTAATGGAGCTCTCTAGTCTATCTAGATCTTTGACATCAAACCCCAGGTTTATGTTCAGGCTTTAAGTAGGCTTACTATCCACATTAAAACAAGCTGTCTGATCTGATCTGTATAAACAAACACGGTCTCCAGTCAGGCAATACAATACTATTTACCCTTAATGAAAGTCATCTCTGAGGACCCCCGAGGACTTCGCAGGGGTCCTAAGGCTCTTTGAGTCGGCAGAGCACCCCTCCGTGAGCGGCGGGCCTTGCCCGGTAAGTCCCTGCTGCCAGACAGCCAGACAGACACCGTGGCGTGGGACCCCAGGAGGGGGCCATGGAGGGGCCGCAGAGGGGCCCGGCACTGCGTGTTTACCTGCCGAGCGGACCGGATCTGTATAATGGCAAAGAACCCTACCGGGATTAGGTTAGAACTGACGAGAAGAAGCTACGGCGCTGCGGTAGCATTGAATAGCTCAGGACTCAGGAGTGCAAAGTCTGTGCCTTTTGCTTATTGGGGGAAAGTCGAATTGCACTGCTTGCCTCTCTCATCTATTCCATGGATGATGCTCACAGTAGATCGTAAGGAATTCTCCCATCATTTAGTGAAGATGATGAAAACGTCCCTATGGATTTGGACTGGTATTCCCAGGTTTCTGGTTTTGGTTAGAAGATCATGCGGAGGAATGCTGGAGTGGATTCTTAGAGTAACGACAGCGTTACAATGTATAGTATCACATCAAATAACAATCCTATAGATATTTATGGGTGTATCTGACGCTGGAAGCTATGGCAATAGAGGAGTGGTCATAAGAATTGCGCAGACCACACGCACACCAACACACGCAAAATAAAGGACTGATTGTCCAATAGTGGCCTATCATTCTTGGTGACAAGTTTTCACCCCAAAACGAATTTGATGGTGGTCACAAGCCGAGAGAGAGAGAGGGGGGAGGGGGGGGGACTAAGTGAGGACAATTAAACATCTAAATGATGAACAACTGTCAACAAATAATGACAGTCACCCATAAAACTGCGCAGCGACCCCACTGGCCGTAAGTTCGGCTTTTCGGGGTTGAGAAAGGAAGCCAAGAATAAATTGTCTGTCCGTAGTCATTTAAATTCAACATTTAGCTGTGATTTATGTGTAGAAGGATAGTATTATGAGCAAACATTTTCCAAGTGCAACAGCTTGCAGCAATTTCCCATTATATGGGGAGAAAACCGCTGAAACAAATATTTGACTGTGTTCCATAATGAAATGGATATATTTATACATTTATACAATTGACTCAAAGGCTTGTTACGAATGCTGGCTTTAGCTGGTTTGAACCATGAACCTCAGTGTTCTCACAGTAAACATTTTTATAAATGCTACAGGGCTCGGGAATGAAAGTTATTACAGCCAGTATATTCCCTCAGGGCCAAGAGAATCATTTGATCCGTATAGATATTAAATATTAAGACAAGGAGGATACTCTACAGTTTTGTTCTGTGTGTAAATGAACTGGAATGAGTGAAATGGACTATTTAATGAACAAATCAGTTTTCATCATACATAATGCAAAGCGAATGATTTGGTTGTTTGTTAGCTGGTTTTTCCATAGGGATGAGGTAACTGCTCTATAGTGTCTTGTTTTGTTTACTCTGCGTACTCACATACTAGCTCATCACAACTATAACATGCATCACACAGTGATTGCAATGTAAAAATGGATTCATTGAAAATATAATATCCACATTGGGCCCACAATGATCAATTATTTTGTAAGGATAATCTCCTTAAGAGACGATCATGTCTATATTGTTTAATATTGTGTTAATATTATATGCATATTGTGTAATACTTATAATGTGCTGAGAGGACCACCAGACAGTTAACACTCTGAACTGAGAGGACCACCAGACAGTTAGCACTCTGAACTGAGAGGACCACCAGACAGTTAACACTCTGAACTGAGAGGACCACCAGACAGTTAACACTCTGAACTGAGAGGACCACCAGACAGTTAACACACTGAACTGAGAGGACCACCAGACAGTTAACACTCTGAACTGAGAGGACCACCAGACAGTTAACACTCTGAACTGAGAGGACCACCAGACAGTTAACACACTGAACTGAGAGGACCACCAGACAGTTAACACTCTGAACTGAGAGGACCACCAGACAGTTAGCACTCTGAACTGAGAGGACCACCAGACAGTTAACACTCTGAACTGAGAGGACCACCAGACAGTTAACACTCTGAACTGAGAGGACCACCAGACAGTTAGCACTCTGAACTGAGAGGACCACCAGACAGTTAACACTCTGAACTGAGAGGACCACCAGACAGTTAACACTCTGAACTGAGAGGACCACCAGACAGTTAGCACTCTGAACTGAGAGGACCACCAGACAGTTAGCACTCTGAACTGAGAGGACCACCAGACAGTTAACACACTGAACTGAGTGGACCACCAGACAGTTAACACACTGAACTGAGAGGACCACCAGACAGTTAACACACTGAACTGAGAGGACCACCAGACAGTTAGCACTCTGAACTGAGAGGACCACCAGACAGTTAACACTCTGAACTGAGAGGACCACCAGACAGTTAGCACTCTGAACTGAGAGGACCACCAGACAGTTAACACTCTGAACTGAGAGGACCACCAGACAGTTAGCACTCTGAACTGAGAGGACCACCAGACAGTTAGCACTCTGAACTGAGAGGACCACCAGACAGTTAACACTCTGAACTGAGAGGACCACCAGACAGTTAGCACTCTGAACTGAGAGCACCACCAGACAGTTAGCACTCTGAACTGAGAGGACCACCAGACAGTTAACACTCTGAACTGAGAGGACCACCAGACAGTTAACACTCTGAACTGAGAGGACCACCAGACAGTTAACACACTGAACTGAGAGGACTACCAGACAGTTAACACACTGAACTGAGAGGACTACCAGACAGTTAACACACTGAACTGAGAGGACCACCAGATAGTTAACACTCTGAACTGAGAGGACCACCAGACAGTTAACACACTGAACTGAGTGGACCACCAGACAGTTAACACACTGAACTGAGAGGACCACCAGACAGTTAACACACTGAACTGAGAGGATCACCAGACAGTTAACACTCTGAACTGAGAGGACCACCAGACAGTTAGCACTCTGAACTGAGAGGACTACCAGACAGTTAACACACTGAACTGAGAGGACCACCAGACAGTTAACACTCTGAACTGAGAGGACCACCAGACAGTTAACACACTGAACTGAGAGGATCACCAGACAGTTAACACACTGAACTGAGAGGACCACCAGACAGTTAGCACTCTGAACTGAGAGGACTACCAGACAGTTAACACACTGAACTGAGAGGACCACCAGACAGTTAACACTCTGAACTGAGAGGACCACCAGACAGTTAACACACTGAACTGAGTGGACCACCAGACAGTTAACACACTGAACTGAGAGGACCACCAGACAGTTAACACTCTGAACTGAGAGGACCACCAGACAGTTAACACACTGAACTAAGAGGACTACCAGACAGTTAACACACTGAACTGAGAGGACCACCAGACAGTTAGCACTCTGAACTGAGAGGACTACCAGACAGTTAACACACTGAACTGAGAGGACCACCAGATAGTTAACACTCTGAACTGAGAGGACCACCAGACAGTTAACACACTGAACTGAGAGGACCACCAGACAGTTAACACACTGAACTGAGAGGACCACCAGACAGTTAACACACTGAACTGAGAGGATCACCAGACAGTTAACACTCTGAACTGAGAGGACCACCAGACAGTTAACACTCTGAACTGAGAGGACCACCAGACAGTTAACACACTGAACTGAGAGGACAACCAGACAGTTAACACACTGAACTGAGAGGACCACCAGACAGTTAACACTCTGAACTGAGAGGACCACCAGACAGTTAACACACTGAACTGAGAGGACCACCAGACAGTTAACACACTGAACTGAGAGGACCACCAGACAGTTAACACACTGAACTGAGAGGACAACCAGACAGTTAACACACTGAACTGAGAGGACCACCAGACAGTTAACACTCTGAACTGAGAGGACCACCAGACAGTTAACACACTGAACTGAGAGGACCACCAGACAGTTAACACACTGAACTGAGAGGACCACCAGACAGTTAACACTCTGAACTGAGAGAGACAGTTAACACATTGAACTGAGAGGACCACCAGACAGTTAAAATACTGAACTGAGAGGACCACCAGACAGTTAGCACTACGAACTGAGAGGACCACCAGACAGTTAACACTCTGAACTGAGAGGACCACCAGACAGTTAACACACTGAACTGAGAGGACCACCAGACAGTTAACACACTGACCTGAAAGGACCACCAGACAGTTAACAATCGGAACTGAGAGGACCACCAGACAGTTAGCACTCTGAACTGAGAGGACCACCAGACAGTTAACACACTGAACTGAGAGGACCACCAGACAGTTAACACACTGAACTGAGAGGATCACCAGACAGTTAACACTCTGAACTGAGAGGACCACCAGACAGTTAACACTCTGAACTGAGATGACCACCAGACAGTTAGCACTCTGAACTGAGAGGACTACCAGACAGTTAACACACTGAACTGAGAGGACCACCAGACAGTTAACACTCTGAACTGAGAGGACCACCAGACAGTTAACACACTGAACTGAGTGGACCACCAGACAGTTAACACACTGAACTGAGAGGACCACCAGACAGTTAACACACTGAACTGAGAGGACCACCAGACAGTTAACACACTGAACTGAGAGGACCACCAGACAGTTAACACACTGAACTGAGAGGACCACCAGACAGTTAACACTCTGAACTGAGAGGACCACCAGACAGTTAGCACTCTGAACTGAGAGGACTACCAGACAGTTAACACACTGAACTGAGAGGACCACCAGACAGTTAACACTCTGAACTGAGAGGACCACCAGACAGTTAACACACTGAACTGAGAGGATCACCAGACAGTTAACACACTGAACTGAGAGGACCACCAGACAGTTAGCACTCTGAACTGAGAGGACTACCAGACAGTTAACACACTGAACTGAGAGGACCACCAGACAGTTAACACTCTGAACTGAGAGGACCACCAGACAGTTAACACACTGAACTGAGTGGACCACCAGACAGTTAACACACTGAACTGAGAGGACCACCAGACAGTTAACACTCTGAACTGAGAGGACCACCAGACAGTTAACACACTGAACTAAGAGGACTACCAGACAGTTAACACACTGAACTGAGAGGACCACCAGACAGTTAGCACTCTGAACTGAGAGGACTACCAGACAGTTAACACACTGAACTGAGAGGACCACCAGATAGTTAACACTCTGAACTGAGAGGACCACCAGACAGTTAACTCACTGAACTGAGAGGACCACCAGACAGTTAACACACTGAACTGAGAGGACCACCAGACAGTTAACACACTGAACTGAGAGGATCACCAGACAGTTAACACTCTGAACTGAGAGGACCACCAGACAGTTAACACTCTGAACTGAGAGGACCACCAGACAGTTAACACACTGAACTGAGAGGACAACCAGACAGTTAACACACTGAACTGAGAGGACCACCAGACAGTTAACACTCTGAACTGAGAGGACCACCAGACAGTTAACACACTGAACTGAGAGGACCACCAGACAGTTAACACACTGAACTGAGAGGACCACCAGACAGTTAACACACTGAACTGAGAGGACAACCAGACAGTTAACACACTGAACTGAGAGGACCACCAGACAGTTAACACTCTGAACTGAGAGGACCACCAGACAGTTAACACACTGAACTGAGAGGACCACCAGACAGTTAACACACTGAACTGAGAGGACCACCAGACAGTTAACACTCTGAACTGAGAGAGACAGTTAACACATTGAACTGAGAGGACCACCAGACAGTTAAAATACTGAACTGAGAGGACCACCAGACAGTTAGCACTACGAACTGAGAGGACCACCAGACAGTTAACACTCTGAACTGAGAGGACCACCAGACAGTTAACACACTGAACTGAGAGGACCACCAGACAGTTAACACACTGACCTGAAAGGACCACCAGACAGTTAACAATCGGAACTGAGAGGACCACCAGACAGTTAGCACTCTGAACTGAGAGGACCAACAGACAGTTAACACACTGAACTGAGAGGACCACCAGACAGTTAACACACTGAACTGAGAGGATCACCAGACAGTTAACACTCTGAACTGAGAGGACCACCAGACAGTTAACACTCTGAACTGAGATGACCACCAGACAGTTAGCACTCTGAACTGAGAGGACTACCAGACAGTTAACACACTGAACTGAGAGGACCACCAGACAGTTAACACTCTGAACTGAGAGGACCACCAGACAGTTAACACACTGAACTGAGTGGACCACCAGACAGTTAACACACTGAACTGAGAGGACCACCAGACAGTTAACACACTGAACTGAGAGGACCACCAGACAGTTAACACACTGAACTGAGAGGACCACCAGACAGTTAACACACTGAACTGAGAGGACCACCAGACAGTTAACACTCTGAACTGAGAGGACCACCAGACAGTTAACACACTGAACTAAGAGGACTACCAGACAGTTAACACACTGAACTGAGAGGACCACCAGACAGTTAGCACTCTGAACTGAGAAGACCACCAGACAGTTAACACTCTGAACTGAGAGGACCACCAGACAGTTAACACACTGAACTGAGAGGACCACCAGACAGTTAACACTCTGAAGTATTAGGACCACCAGACAGTTAACACACTGAACTGAGAGGACCACCAGACAGTTAACACTCTGAACTGAGAGGACCACCAGACAGTTAACACACTGAACTGAGAGGACCACCAGACAGTTAACACACTGAACTGAGAGGACCACCAGACAGTTAACACACTGAACTGAGAGGACCACCAGACAGTTAACACTCTGAACTGAGAGGACCACCAGACAGTTAACACACTGAACTGAGAGGACCACCAGACAGTTAACACTCTGAACTGAGAGAGACAGTTAACACATTGAACTGAGAGGACCACCAGACAGTTAACACACTGAACTAAGAGGACTACCAGACAGTTAACACACTGAACTGAGAGGACCACCAGACAGTTAACACTCTGAACTGAGAAGACCACCAGACAGTTAACACACTGAACTGAGAGGACCACCAGACAGTTAGCACATTGAACTGAGAGGACTACCAGACAGTTAGCACTCTGAACTGAGAGAGACAGTTAACACATTGAACTAAGAGGACAACCAGACAGTTAACACACTGAACTAAGAGCACCACCAGACAGTTAACACACTGAACTGAGAGGACCACCAGACAGTTAACACTCTAAACTGAGAAGACCACCAGACAGTTAACACACTGAACTGAGAGGACCACCAGACAGTTAGCACATTGAACTGAGAGGACTACCAGACAGTTAGCACACTGAACTGAGAGAGACAGTTAACACATTGAACTAAGATGACTACCAGACAGTTAACACACTGAACTAAGAGGACCACCAGACAGTTAGCACATTGAACTGAGAGGACCACCAGACAGTTAGCACATTGAACTGAGAGGACCACCAGACAGTTAGCACATTGAACTGAGAGGACCACCAGACAGTTAGCACATTGAACTGAGAGGACCACCAGACAGTTAGCACATTGAACTGAGAGGACCACCAGACAGTTAGCACATTGAACTGAGAGGACCACCAGACAGTTAGCACATTGAACTGAGAGGACCACCAGACAGTTAGCACATTGAACTGAGAGGACCACCAGACAGTTAGCACATTGAACTGAGAGGACCACCAGACAGTTAGCACATTGAACTGAGAGGACCACCAGACAGTTAGCACATTGAACTGAGAGGACCACCAGACAGTTAGCACATTGAACTGAGAGGACCACCAGACAGTTAGCACATTGAACTGAGAGGACCACCAGACAGTTAGCACATTTAACTGAGAGGACCAGCAGACAGTTAGCACATTGAACTGAGAGGACCACCAGACAGTTAGCACATTGAACTGAGAGGACCACCAGACAGTTAGCACATTGAACTGAGAGGACCACCAGACAGTTAACACATTGAACTGAGAGGACCACCAGACAGTTAGCACATTGAACTGAGAGGACCACCAGACAGTTAACACACTGAACTAAGAGGACCACCAGACAGTTAACACACTGAACTGAGAGGTCCACCAGACAGTTAACACTCTAAACTGAGAGGACCACCAGACAGTTAACACACTGAACTGAGAGGACCACCAGACAGTTAGCACACTGAACTAAGAGGACTACCAGACAGTTAACACTCTGAACTGAGAGGACCACCAGACAGTTAGCACATTGAACTGAGAGGACCACCAGACAGTTAGCACATTGAACTGAGAGGACCACCAGACAGTTAGCACATTGAACTGAGAGGACCACCAGACAGTTAGCACATTGAACTGAGAGGACCACCAGACAGTTAGCACATTGAACTGAGAGGACCACCAGACAGTTAGCACATTGAACTGAGAGGACCACCAGACAGTTAGCACATTGAACTGAGAGGACCACCAGACAGTTAGCACATTGAACTGAGAGGACCACCAGACAGTTAGCACATTGAACTGAGAGGACCACCAGACAGTTAGCACATTGAACTGAGAGGACCACCAGACAGTTAGCACATTGAACTGAGAGGACCACCAGACAGTTAGCACATTGAACTGAGAGGACCACCAGACAGTTAGCACATTGAACTGAGAGGACCACCAGACAGTTAGCACATTGAACTGAGAGGACCACCAGACAGTTAGCACATTGAACTGAGAGGACCACCAGACAGTTAGCACATTGAACTGAGAGGACCACCAGACAGTTAGCACATTGAACTGAGAGGACCACCAGACAGTTAGCACATTTAACTGAGAGGACCAGCAGACAGTTAGCACATTGAACTGAGAGGACCACCAGACAGTTAGCACATT